>NW_019522507.1:34747-134013 GCF_002814215.2 Seriola lalandi dorsalis | reverse complement strand
TCGGCCTCCTCCTCCTCCTCCTCCTCCTCCTCCTCCTCCCCAGCTTCCTCCTGTCTTCTTTCCCTTCAAACCTCTGACATGTTTTGACTCCGTCCAATTTCTTCTACCTCCCCGCTTCTCCCTGACAGCTTTGGGCACCTACAATCTCATCCCACACTGCCTATCACCTCCTCCATTTTACTGACTGAGAGTGCTCCAAAGCTAAATTCACCGATCAGCCTCACAAACCCACACTTCTCTTCTTTTCTTCTTTTTTTTTTTTTTTTGTGGGTGTTCAGAATTGTTACTGAACAGCCTGCGCGCTGAAATGATGCTGTCACTCTGAAGCGGTCTCACGATGTTTCATGCAATTTCTTTCAGTGCAACTTCTGTTGCTGAAAATCGCAGTGGAGGGCTATTATTCACGCGCGGGCACTTGCACCACCCATGCACGCGCGCACACACACGCACAAAACGCAGGGTATGTTTGACAGGAGGCTAGGTTGCACACAGAGAAAGAGAGAGGGAGAGAGAGAGAGACAGAGAGAGCGAGAGAGGGAGAGAGAGAGAGACAGACATTTGAACTGCTCTGCAAACTGTGCCCTTGTGATCCAGTTTGTTTGTCTTGACCTCTCACTTGTTGAATCTGTGCTGCCGTTTCGTTTTATTTTTTACTTTTTTTTTTTCTTTATTCCCAAACGTAGTGAAAGGCTGACACAGGCTGGAGGGATGCATGCTGCCCACACATCTGTTCAGAATTGTGGCATTTTCTCTAATGAGGAGCTTAGTGCTGCTAATGAGCACATACTATTACAGTTTTAATTATGTCACCACAATTACTATAAGCCAAACTAAGTGTTTGCATTTGTTAGAATATCAACACTTCTGAGTGAAGCTCTCTCACTGGATCCACCCCATCCATTGCCTCCTGTTCCTCATGTGTGGGCATATTGAACGGGAAAGAAAAAGTTTGTTAGTTTTTCTCCCTGAATGATTTGATTTAACTAGTTACTCACACAGATGGGCACGGTCAGTGTTGGCAGCGTCTGAGAGTAACAACTGCAGTGAGTAATGTTGAGAGTAGCATCTCTTTTTGCAACTAACAATAATAGTTCAGTACTGATAAATTATTTTTGACAAATCCATTAGTAACTCAGTCTAAGGTTGAAAAATTCCCATCACAAATTCCTTCAGATTCCTTCACAACACCAGAGTTTTCCATTCACTGTGCTGTAAAACTGAGAAAAGCAGCAAATCCTCACGTTTCAGAACCACACAGCAGAGGAATGTTTGGCATTTAAATGATTAACAAAAGTCTTGCCAACATTACAAAAAAATGAATATAACAGGAAAAGGAGGGACACACTTTTGACTTACAAGCCCGACTGCTGAATTTTAATCACCTATTTGTGGCCTGACCTGTGAAATGTATATTCATGCTTCTAAAGCCATGAGCCTGTGAAAAAGAAACAGTATGAAACCTTGAACATTAGTGCTGCAGCTGTAGCTGACTTTAAAATAGCTGAAGCCATCACCAAGGATTATTCTGTCAGTGTGAAACATGTTTCCACATCATGAGTCTGACTGAAAGTCCCCATCAGGCACTTTTTTGTGGCAGTTTAGTAATATTCACTTCACCAATACATACACGCGTCAAATCAAGCAGTCATAAGACACAACATAATGCATTGAACTCTTTCACCGTACGTCTGTGTAGTCATTCATTTTGAGCCTGTTGTGTTGGACCATCGTGAATGATGCTTCTTCCAAGTTTGTAATTCTGTTCTCTTTCCGTTTAGTGTTTTCCTTGAAATTCTGAGATTACTGTGAAAGACCTCCCCAAACAATGTGTCCTGCACATTCAACTCATGCAGTGAAATATGGGCAGCGATACAAAAGTGAGAACAGTAGTCTGGCGGTAAGCACTGGGAGCTGAGCTTACACACATGCACAAAAAAAAAAAAGACCATCAACCAAGTGGCACATGATAATGTGTCTTGTATTTGGTATGTCACTGGGCATCTGGTTGTCATGGTTTTATACATTTGAATTATGTTGGCTTTTTTATGACTTTAGCTTTATTTGCATACAAGTCTTGCAGCCTAAATGACAAATATGATCCTTTGTCAGTGCCTTCAAAAGCAACCTTGACTGATCTTTCATATATATCTGCCACTTGCATTGTTAAAGGTCCCATATTGTATACAGTGAGATTTCCATGTTTTTGTGAACTGAACGCTTTGATACTTTAACAGTATTAATATAGAACCTTGACCTGCTTTATAATCGACAGAGACATGTACACAGCCTGTATTCAGAAACAGAACCTTAAAATGAGCCATCAGGACCTCTGTGACTTTGTGATGTTACAACAAAGCAGTCACCGCTCTCAGCTACGCCCCAAGCCCCGCCCACCTGGACCTACCATCCAGCCTTGCAGGATTTGGTTTCTCTGAGTGTTTACCTGAAATCTGCTATATTTTTATTCTATTTATTCTATCACATTCTATCAAAACAGTCAGCCAATCAGAAAAAAAGGTTCAGAGCCTCCTTTCTTCTGATTGGCTCGCTGGCCTGTTGTTGCTAGAGCTCCAGAGAGACGAGAGGAGATGTAAAACTACACTGAAATGGTTTTTGGTTTGGCACTTCAAACAAAACACTGTAAAAGTGTAAAATATGTGACCTTTAAGTTTAGGCAACTAAAATTACTTTGCTGAGATTGGGGAAGGATAGTGGTCGTCATGGTTACAAGATGGAGACAAGATGCAAACTTTGTCAAAGTGATATAATACTACATAACACTACTACCATGACAACTGTCACAAGAGGTCCCTTGTCAGGAAAATGGAAACGTGTTATTTTTAAGCTCCTTACAAAGTGGTTTTATATAGTAGTAGTATTTCTCTTTAACATTAAATATTGACAATCAATCAATCAACGTTCATAAAACAGCATTGTTAAGAGTTTGATACTCTTCTGCTTAATCAGACTGGATTGTGTGGGCATGGGTTTATTACATTAGATCCCTCAGCTGCCATCATATGTATTTTGATTCAAGTATCGCTAAATTCTGATTGGTGCATAAAAACGCAACATCACCTTTTTCCAGCATAGTGAAAGAGAGGTTAGACAGAAATACTAATGCAGAAATGTCCTATGGGAAATAGCAGAAAAATGTGAGTTGATGTATGAGCCCATTGCTCATAATAAAGAGCTGAATTTAGAAGTTAGGTCTTCAGGGCTTCTAGCAAATGACATCCACATCAGGAGGAACATCTGGGTATAATTTGTGCAAAACGTGTGCAAAATTTATGTCTTATATTCAATTACCATGTATGGAGACGGTGCTTTTATTCTGAAGTCTTATTGCTGTTGCTGCAAGTGGAATTTATGAAATAGGTATTTTATTTTCCCCCATTTATGATATTTTCCTCCATATTCATACATCCAGGGTCTCCAAAGACATAACCAGTTAACTAATATACTATAGTTGATTTGTCAATGTAAAACGAGCCACTTAAAGTGTATTAAACAGAAATAATTAAATTCACTCTGCTGCACATATGGACTAATTAATCACAGGCCTAAAGTGCTAAAAGTATATATTGCTTTTTACAATCCTAAATGGGTGGACATAACCTACGCTGCTTCTTACCTTTACTGATTACCAGCATACCGCACTCACGCGCACACACACACACACACACACACACACACACACATCATCCATGATGTCAACTCCTCAGCCTTTACAGCAGGCTCGCCTCACAGTGGCCAGCTTAAACGTCTCGGTTTGTGCTGATCTTTTGACATCAGCACTCATATCGATCAACGCAGCTCTCTGCCTCCCTGCACAGAAGCCAATAACTTCTGTCTGTGTGTGTGTGTGTGTGTGTTTGCCTGTGGGTCCACAGGAAAGCCGGAGTCAGTAAAGTTCCCGGTATTTGTGATTTTATGGGCCTGTGAAGACTTTCAGCTGTCACTCCTTGACAGGCTGAGTCCAGATGTGGAGCGCTGTGGGAGTGAAGGCTGAAGACTCTGGTGCTGCGGCCGATTTATTGGCTGCAGCTATTAGAGAATCAAACTATCTGCCTCATTCAGTTCACTGGGCCGAATAATCGATCGACGTTGATTGTTAAAAATAAAACAACCTCACTTTGACCACACTGCACTTCCTAAATGTCATCAGATTAAATAGTTTCTATTGTGCTTTAATCATAATAGGGGGAGGAAATCAGTAAGTTTTGTGTATCTTTATAGCTGGGGAATTAAGCCTCTGCCAGTGTCTAGGAAAGATAAGGAGTAGCTACAGTAACTGGATAAAACAGCAGATACCAAGACCAAAATAAAATCTCTACACTGTTTCATAAATGTAATGCTTATTTCTATATTTCATGGATCCCCATCAGGCATGAACATCATGTCAGATCAAAACAGATAATTCAAGTTTTAATACGAATGTAAAACAATGCACAGACAGCTCAGATTTAGGGCTATTATTTTCAGTTTTCTAACAGTGCATATGTACTTTTTGCGGTTTGCGTATCCTAAAATGTATACATGTTTCAAACAGACATGCTTTAAATGGGTGCGTGCTGGATATTTATAAGCCCCAAATTCCCTCCAATATCCAGCAGGGCAGTTGCTGAGAGACAGCTGTAGGCACCAGACCAGCACGGCTTGGCTGAAGCTCTTCTAAAAAGTCACTTTTCCGAGCGGACTTCCATCCAGCACTTCTCATTAAGGCCTGCCTTTTTCCACAGGGGGTGGCTTTCATGGCCACACAAAACCTGCTGGTGTAAAGACGCTGACATTCAAAAATAACCAATTAACCTTTTTTTTTTTTTAAAGGTTTTTCTCCAAGCAGATTATATTTTACGCCCTCAACAAATAGAGGATGTGGTTTCTACAAATTGGCTGTAAAAGGTTGTGGTTTCTATGAGACAACTGTTTGCATTTGAGATCTGTCAAGATTTGTTGTGAAGCTTCACTATAAAAGCTTGTGAGACATCACTTATAGTAGAGGTTTAAATTGTCTCTAGAAACGCCAAAACACTTACAGTGCAGACAAATAACAGATAGCATATAGTCAATGTAAAAAACAAAAAACGGAAGAATTATTTAGTTATTAAGCAAAAATACTAAACATGATCTGGTTCCAGATAATCAGATTTGTGGATTTGTTGCTTTTCTCTGTTCTATATCAGGAGGAATTGAATGTTTTTATTTCTATGTTTTGAACTGTTGGTCAGAAAAAACAAGCAATTTAGAGAGAGAACAAAATAGAGTGAAGATTTATTTTAAAAAATCAGCATATTAATTAATTATGAAAAGAAACTATTTGTTTGACTTGACTTATTATCAGAAATGTTTTGAATTTCTAAAGTGATACTACCCTCAGCCTCCTTGTCATCGATTAACTTGGAAGGTATTTTCCTCCTTATACCAGGGCCTTTTCCAAGAAAATGCCACATATGCTCAAATTAAACTTATTTAATCTGACTCTTATGCATTACAGTTCTTGAAATATAGTTCCTGTGTCCAGGCAAATCCCTGCTGCTGAAATTGCTAGGCAACATCTACATCCACAAATCAATGAGTACGTTTCACGTGGTTGGTCTCAGATTTTGAAAACCCTGATAAATTCTGAAATGGGAATTATTTATTTATTTTTTTTTTTTTTTTTTGCTTTAACGTCTTAAACACACTCAATTTCCAAGAATGCAGAGTAGTGCCCAATCCTGCTCCTATTATTAAAGCTGTCCTTCCAGCAAAGATAATGTTGTAGCACTCTCTTACCTCCACACACACACACACACACATACACACACACACACACAGGCTGCGTTTCTCTCTCCCACCCTCTGTCTGTCACACACACATTCAGAATTGTTCGCTTTCTATTGCTCCCTCTATTTCCCTGTCACAATATCACCGGTGGCTTCTCCAATTTTCTTTATTTCATGTTGGTTATATTTCCTCTCTCTCTCTCTCTCTCTCTCTCTCTCTCTCTCTCTCTCTCTCTCTCTGTCTCTATGCTTTTCCCTGCAGCAGTCCGTCAGACCCCACAGGCTGTTAGCTTTACTGTAGCTAACATAGCTAATTATAACAGGCTTCTCTTTTCTTCCTCCTACACTTAGCCGATTTGAACCCAAATGCCAAGCACAATTGAAATTAAATTTGTTTTCACAGAGAAGCGATTTATCTGTTTCATTTTATTAGTTTCACACAATAACCCATAGCTCAAAGCTCTTCTGCCGAGCCAAGCCGCCGCTGCTTTCTTTACCTACAATTTAAAACTGGAGCATTAATTCAAAGTGCATCAAAGGTGTTTGGTTACACTGAGCGGCTGCTAAAAGACTACACTCGCCAGCCAATCGGAATCAAGAATTCTCAGTGAGAGTGATAGACACTTCAATCAATAGACATGGCGGCCTGCGCTGCTGCACTGATGTATGTTACAGGCAGTTCCTCTTGTGGATAAATAAGAGTTCTATATGTCGCTAATCCCATTGATCTGGAATCTATATACCTAATCATGTCATTAGCTCTAACTCAGGCCCTTCTCCTTTTTCCTAATAAAGTGGCCCGCAGTCAAAGCGTGAGCGAGCTGTCCATCTTCATTCCCCTCTTTCACTGCTATGCTTGAGTAGGTCATGGGCTCGCTGGACCTCAGTTACTACATCCCTCACAAATCCAGACAGAATAACTGGAGCTAACAAAATTGACTGCTCATTTCATTCCACTTTTTAATGGATACTGCCCCATTTAAGCTGTATTTTGCCATTAATGGTGTGATATTAAGCGGTTGAGCTCTATTTTCCATATATCTTGTAACTGTTGTACAGTATAGTGCGTATTTAGGACTGGCTGCTCCTCCTATCTCCACATGTGTGTGCAGTTCCAGTAGTAGTAAAATAAGCTTTTATCATAAATCAGCCGGGGTTTTTTTTTGGTTTTTTTTTTTTCTGCCCTCTTTCTCTCTTACATGCTTTTGCAGTGAGTTAAAATTATAGCTGACTCCAATTTTCAAATTAATGGGTGTAAAATAATGGGTTTTAAGTGTGTAAAAGGTACTTCATTTCAATATCGTAATACCAGTGTGTCCAATTAATCACCGTTGCATGATGGGGCCCTGTGACTGGTAATATGTCACATATTACTGTGCCCTGAAAATATTTTTAATTTTATGTGCCTTAAATCTGAGTGAACACACTCAATAATGTAATATATCACACATGCTGCCGTGCCATACGATTCTGCTTGCCTAAGCTCAGTCACACATCACGCACTTTAAAACCCTTGGCTTCCATGTCAGGGAGGAGACAGTCAAAGAGGGGAGGGAGAGCAGGAGGTGGGGGTTGGAGGAAATAAAGTGCATATCTGAAGCTTTAAGGTCTATAAAAATACATAATATCATATATAATACTGTTATTTATCTTCAGACTAAAGCCTCTTAGGTCTGTGGCGATGAGTCTTTCCCTGAATCATACCTCATCTCTGAAGATTATACTTTCCATATACACTGATCAGCCACAACAATAAACAGGTAACTGGTTTTAATACGGTGTAAATATATATTCAAGTTTATTAGATCACCAGAATGCACATTGAGGACATTGTTATTCAGTGGAAAGAGGTGGAAATGAATGGGTAACAAAAGCTATATACATGTATAGAATGAGTGCATATCAAAAAAGTTGATTTTACTTTCCTGCCAGTCAATAACCTTGAAAAGCTGCTGCAAAAGAAACACACCCCTTTCCATTTAATGTGTGTAACGTGTGGTACAGTAGACCATTTAATAAGAAATAGTAGATATATTTTGTTTTCTTGCGCACTTTTCATTTCTTTGAAGTGCCCCAGCGTGCGGCCTTAGCACTGTTGGCCAACCCACTTGGGCACTCTGGGTAATAGCCTTTGCATCAGTGCTCAGAGCACCATGCATTCAAATGAAATATCAACTTGTCGCACCGCCAAGGAAGACGACAGCTGACTCTGCTGGGCCTGCCAGAATCCACTCTGTCCTCGGGGGTGGGGATGGGGGGAGCAGTCTCACTTTTATGGGATTTCAGGGAGGTTGCCATTGGAATCTGACCTTAGATGAGGTAATTGGGGAAAAGATGTATTTTAAGAATTATATAATAATTTAACTTGTGCTGTTTACTACATTTGCAATGCAAGCTCGTTTTAGTTGGCGTTTAGTGTGAGTGTAACTTTCAGCAATCTTCTCCCAGTCGGTGAGAAGTGGAGCCTGGGGGGATGCTGGAGCACAGAGCCTGTTCTTTAATTGATATTTATTGGCTGCAATTGCGTCTTTATCAAATGCAAATTGTTGAAGTGTTATTCGTAGCGCACAATAAAATCAATGTGCTCCAGTTTGCTTCGAGGGATAACCACATACCATGTCCTTCTCTAACAGTGCTGTTCCACAAGTTCAATCAATGGCATATCTTTGTGTTGAAAAGTGGAGAGGACATGAGGGCTCAGATGAAAAAAAAAAAAGATTTTTAAACAGCGCCATTTTAAGCAATATAATGGGGGGATTGGTTTGGTCAGAGATGATAATTACAGCAGGGGAAACATTGCATAATGATGCATCAAAAGGCCTGACAAAAGGGTTGACAAAACAAAAATACTCACAAAAGTAACACTCATGCATATAAATCACATCAACAGCTGCAACACCATGTCAATCAAACAATGCCAATATCACATCTACCTACGCACCAGCACGTTAGTCAGCCCAGCGATAGCAAAGTCCAAAATCACTGCTCTAAAATATGACAAAATGGAAACAACTGAAGGAATAACGTTAATGTTAGCTAAACTAAAGATAACAAATCAACCTCACCTTTAGATGTTAAGTTAAACTTGTTTCGATGCTGCATACTTTTTTAAGGTTACAGCCACAGAGTTCACAGGAGTTCGTAAGTCAAGTTCAACCAATCTAAACCTTTTAATTATCACATGAAACCTTATGCTGTTATGCAGTGTTGTGCCAGTTCATACTTAAATAGAACTAGTTCAATGTTCAGTTCATACAGATGAATAATAGTTAATTTTTTTTTAAATTTTGAACTAAGTTCACAGTACCAAAAATGAACTAGTTCATGTTCATTTGTTCTGTTTTTTTTAAATAAATAAAGGCCGATATTCTTTTTCAATAGAACCTCCTTCTACCCATCCATCACCAAATCATTGCCACTCCCAAACTAAATGAATTATTGTACACCACTGAAGAATTACAGGCATGAGTTACATTTAAAATCTGTATATAAATATAATCCGTCTGAGGCTTCACTTGTTGCTCATAAAACTGCTTCAAATGCTCAAACTGGCTTCAGCAGTGGTAGATGTGTCTGTACCGTCTGTAACGCTAGCACCAGCTAAGCTGGGCCGTGTCCATGGAGACGTCATGTGACGTGCCTTAAAATCGACGTAAACTGATTTCGTTCAGTTCAGTGCTCACTAAAAATATGAATGTTTTCAATTAACGCCGTTCATTGAACACATTCACACACAACACTGCTGTTATGGCTGTTTGTCATGTTCACAGAGAGAAAATGGAAACTTGTACATGAAGAAACTGTGTGAAGAATTTGTTAAAGTTACTGATCTTTGGGTCATGAATCATTAGGGTAAGGGGGACTCATTTGTTTCTTATATATTCACATTGCATTGCAAAATTATAATTCTAATTTCTTGGTGCAAGCTATTTTTGCAGGATAAACGGTGGTGAGGACATATCCCCAGTGTAAATTACACCTATGAGTGCATTGCATTGGGCTTTGCTAACACAAATTATAACTCAAATCTGTCATGGTTTGCCATGGCAGACACTTTTTGTTAGAGTTTGTTTGGACTTTCATCACTTCCTATTTTATTTTGTAGTTGGTTTCCTTGTGTGTCTAAATGTTTTTAATTCCTGTCTTGGTCCTGTTTCTCTGTGTGGTGATTGTCTGCCCCGCCCTAATGTGTTTCACCTGTGTTCAATCACCCTTGACTCCCTTGTGTCTATATAGTCTTTGTGCTCCCCTTTGTCTGTGTCAGTTCGTCTGTTCATGTCTGGTTTGTCCTCGGTCCGTTCATGTTGCCTGTTCTGTCGGCTGTGGTATCCCGTGTCTCCGGTTGTTGTTCCTTGTGTGCCCTCGTGCTTCGTTTTCTTGTTCTGTTGGTTCACCCATTTTGTAAGTTCTTCAGTTAATAAACATGTTTGCACCTCATTCCCCTGTATTGGCTGCGTTTGAATCCAAACCCCAAGAAATCCTGGGGAGTAGGCTACGACTGCAATGTGAAATAGGTTGCATAAAGCTTTCTATGGCTGGAGAGGGAGCTATGTGTGACCTGAGAAATTGTCTTAAGTGACGTCATTTGAGTCAGCATTGGTTGGGTCTGAATACTACTGAAGTTAAAAAAATGAAAATACTAATAAAAAAATGTATAGGATTCATTCTAGAATTATATACTGTAATTATAAAATCTATTTGCATAAGTTTAATTACATATTCAATTTAAATCAAGTTACCAACATTCTAGATGGATATTTAGCCACGGTCTTACCGGGGATGCAGTTTTTAGACGATTTCAGGAAACCTTTGTTGCCTGAGTGACATAGTTAGATATCTTGCAGAAAGTTAGTTACTTAGAGGTGGTCGATCTGGCCAAAAACTTATATGACAATCTCTTTTGGTAGAATCTCAATCCACGATCTGACTCACTGCATCCTGTTTCTGCTCTGATTTTATTGTGAAAGTCCTGACTGGAAGTTGTGATTCATATCTTTCCACCGCTTTGATGTTTCTTTGGGATGTTTGTCCACTCGCCCCGACAACCAATCACACTTTTTGCTTAGTTCTTATGGAGTATTCATTTGGGCAGTGCTACTATTTGTTTATGACGAGACTATACATAAGTGTTGTAATTAGAAAGTTCGGTCACTGCCCTGGCTCGTCCTGCTTCATGATTCCCTCGGCCCATGGATGGACTGTAACTCCGCTGTCTCGAACTGCAGCTGGTGGTTGGATGGTGGTTCTTGTCCTGCTCAGGTGGAGAACTGGTACATGTGCTGCTGTCACCAGCTGCGGTTAGCGGGCTAGCTGTTTAACAGTTAACAACGGGCTGGTTAGCAGGGATTGATCCTTTGAAATCAAATATCTAAATAAAGCCATCAGTATATGATTCAGCTGAAAAGTAGATCATATACCAAAGTGGGATCATCAGACCACCCACCCCTAGACTCCTTCCACAAAGTTCTATGACAAAAATAAATCTCTGTAACATGATTGTAAAACTTACAGCCCTCTGTAGAAAACAAACCCAACTGCCAGTCATACTTAAGTGTATAACAAATGAGAAAAACATACTGTATTTTAGATTTGAAAGTTTCTTCGGAACAGATTTACCTTTGTGATAATTACACTCAAGTTTACTTCTATGTCGATGTACTACAAGTTGTTCAAATCTCCAAGATTTAACTACTACAAGATATGAAATCTTCAAAGCCCTGCAGCTCTGATTGGTCATGCTCTACTAAGAAGAGAGAGCCAGGTAAACAGATGTGTGGGGCTTACCACATGAGATCAAATCTCTTCTGAGGGGGAACAGATTTGATAGCAGTGCCTGCGTGAACTGAGATTGCAGTATTTTGCTGATATTTTAGGTTTAGAAATTAATATCTTTTCTTCAAATAACCTTTTCTGTCTACTCCTAATTTTGCCAGTTTTCAATTAATGATGATACCAAGACATACATCTTTTTATTTCTATTACCCATTGGTTACTCATAATAGTTGTGACTAGGGGTGGGCGATATGGCAAAAATATCATATCATGATTTTTTAAAAATAAAATCACGATTTCGATTTTATCACGATCTTAAATTGGAAAAAGAAAAACAGACAATTTAGACCAAAGAACCTTTCTTAACATTTTATTTCAAATAGTCGCAGTTTTGCCTGCATGTGCAAACAACGTAAAGTTTAAGGTAAACAACAACAACATTCTAATAAAGTGCACTCTTGCAAAAGTAGTAACAGAAAGTAAAATATCAATCAAAGACATTACTGACAGTCATTTAAACAGGATTTATTTATCAAAACACTAAATAGCTTATTGATCAGTTGCAGAAAATCCAAACCAATTCCATATAATGGAGGTGGAATTTTTTTTAGCGACCAACTACGTTTGGCTTTCAGCCATGTGCTACCGCTACACACACAAACAAGGAGGCGGGTAGGAAAGCGTGTCACTGTCCGTAATTCGCTATGATTGGTCGGTCAGGTTGACGACGTCAATACGTCTGGTGCGTCAGTGCATCAGCATAGAACTGCAATTTATAGAATGTCCCCTAGACGATCCCACGATCTCTGCAGTTTGAAAGATCGTCTTCACGTTGTAATCCTTCACGATCTAATATCGTCATATCGCCCACCCCTAGTTGTGAGTGACAAAAAGGGGGGTATTTTTACACAGTGTACCTGTTTGTGCAACCTCTGATGCATGAAAGCAGAGGTAAACCTAAGTGGTGCCTGCACATAACACCACATTTAATGATTGAATAATCAATCCGTACTAAAGTGAAAGTCTCTCTTCATTCTGAGCTGTAAAACCTCCCATGGGAACCCAGTGTACACATGTCCAGTGGATTTCTATAACTCCTCTGTCTATGCAGAAATCCAGGCTTGAACCAATGCATGCTAATTAACGAAGCTGTCATGTGGAGAGCCAGTGGCTGAATTCTGTGGCTTTCTATCACATTGTACAGCCTAGAGTTTTCTGCCACATCAAATATGCCAGGATCGTTCTTTCTGTGTTTTAGAGCATGATCTGAGATGTAGTTTGCTTTCCCAGCGGGTTCACAACAGACCCTTCTAAATGCTCCAATGAGATTATCATTTAAGGAAAACTGATGAGTGTGTATGGTGCTATGGATACTTGGCCAGATCAGGGAGTACCTAATGGAGGTGATGGAAGTGGTGGTGAATCTATTGCTTTGAGGACTCAGGGGGTTTATTTATAGCGCACATTTTCATATTGCGTGTATCTTAACTCATTGTCATATACCCACCATCATTAGACCTGATTTACCTCCTCTTCGCTTAACTTCCTCAAGCTGCTCTACTTTTTGATTGCACTCTGGCATATTCATGAAAATCTAGCAAGATTTTGCATTATGTCTCTTTTGACTTCCAGACTTTTAACTTTGCATTAAACATAAAGTTTAGCACAACATTTGAATGTCCTTGTGGTTGTTAGAAGAAAATCTCAGAATTACCAACAGTGACTAAATTTCAGTACCCTTTAGTATGGTTGCCATTTTAGCTACTACTGAACTTCTACACTTAAAGAAAATCACATGGATTTATCCCATGTGATTATTTTGACAACAGGTGCACATGAATCATGTTTTGACATTTTGTTGTGCAGCCTCAGCAGAGCTCTTTGGTCTTGAAGTCCTTTCTAGTAGTCACATGGAACCTGTCACCAGGGCAGATCCGCTAAGTTTTGTGCAATATGGTATGCACTAGTGCACAGATGCTAATTAAATGTTCTGTAAACAACTGTGACTGCCACTACATGTTGCACTAGACCACCAACATCTCAGACCAAAACAAATGCTCCCCTTTCCCTTGTTCCCAGCAAGGTTTTATGTAAGGGAGGGCGACCACTTAACACACAATAAGAAGCAAGACTGAGTTACCCTGTGTACATGAGAGCCAAAAAAAACTATCCAGTCACAACTGTTAGCCCTCACTAGCATTGCTGTGATAGCATTGCTTCACAGCAATGATGGCGCTAGGCTTGATAGCAATAGCAATATTTGCAGAACAAATTCATAATACGGGTAACAGCAAGTTAGCTGTTATCGACTATAACCTATTGAATCATGCCTACTGTAGCCAGTCACTAATGAAAACAGACATGTAACATTAAGTAGCCATCATGTTACTTACACATAGAGGAGAAGAAAAGACAGTTCTGAGTCAAGACGGTGCCCTTTAGCAGCTCGTAGGGTTCTCCATCTCTGTAAAGGGCCAGACCAGTATTGGCTCCACAGTCAGACAGGGGAATAAATTCAGTCTTGGACTCATCCACGGGGACCTCCCACACAAATGACACTGACAGAGCTGGTAAAAACTTGGATAGATGGTTTGACAGGTCACTGGCAACCAGGATTTTAGCCAGTAATTCCCATGGCCAGTCCAGTCTCTGAGCCAAAAAACATGGTTTCTTCAATGGAGGAAATCAGCTTTCACCTGAACACTGTGCCATCTCACCTGTGGGTGGTCCCTGTGTCTTTCTAAACATAGAGAGGGACTCACATGCACATGCTGCAGGCACGGATACCAAAACAAAAAACAGAGAAACCCAGATTACAACACACACAGAGGGGGTGTGACTTCATTCTCTGTTCAGGATGCCATGACTACACTATCTTAACATAGAAAATTGTTTTTTGCTGTTATAGTATTGTTTAAAATATCGTTTACAGAACCTCTAATGTTACACAGGAGCCAGGAACTCTTCCTTATTGTTCTTTTCTTTTGTTCTTCATCAACTGTAAAATGTCAATTGCGACAGGTCAAAGTGTATTTTTTGTGCTTGTTTGGCTGTTTCAAGACTTAATACAAACCTGCCTGTACAGCGGTATGGAGTAATTAATAATGAATATAGCTTGTGATTAATGCAGATCATGTGCTACGCTGCATGGTTGCTACCCATTTTAGCATGAAATTGTCACAGTGTTGTGTGGAACCCTCCGAGTTGTGGAATAATGGTGCATACTAATGTGCTCTGCATACTATATGCCACAGCAGGTGAGCACAAAGAAATGATGCCATATATTAAAGCTATATATGAATCTTTACAGTTGTCATCAAAGAGCACTTAATATACTGTTTACTTTCAGCTGTCTGAGGACCAGTCAATGAGAATGCATACTGTATATGAAGATTATGATGCATTTGATTTTCAAATTTACACATCCACCATAATTATAGTCTCTCTCTGTCTATATATCTTGAATAACGTCTGTGTTTCCAAACTGTTCTATAAATATAGACGTCTCCAAAATTCATGTATCATGTAACACATCGCACCAGTAATATGATGCATTTCAGTTTGTATTCATGTCATTCACTTGCTGTCATTTTATAAACCTTGTCCAAAGTCAAACCAAATCAGAACATTTGGAGTGTGTGTGTGTGTGTGCGTTTGTGTTCCCTTGTACTGGTCTTGTGAGGGCTAATTTCAATTTTAGACATTGAGAGTGAGGACATTTATGGGAAGCGGGGACATTTTGTCCACAACTGACCTCTTCAGAGGGGCTGTTTGGGGGTTTGGAGTTGTTTTAATGGCTGAGGCTAGAATTATTTTTACTGTAGGTTAAGATAAGGGTTTTGGGGATATGTATGCAGTAGAGGTTGGGGATGCACTGTGTCAGTGAACCTGCTCACAAGTGCAGTAGTACAAATGTGTGTGTCATAGTCAGCTCCCTCTGGGCAGCTAACATCAGGTCAGTTTTTCATATCTTATATTTAATTATCCATTTCTGTATCTGATTTCTTTGTTCTGTCAGTGTGTGGTATTGACAGCCCATGTGTGAGAGGAGAGATAGGTGAAGGTGCTTTGTTCATATACACTTGCAGCCTGAAGCTTGTGCAATAACAGCACTTTAAAAACATTAAACGTGCTGTAGTAAATACAAAACATTGACTTATTAACTAAGAGGACACAGATAATTCAACCACCATCTAATGATTACATAAATATACAGAAAACATCTTACAATGTAATAAATCTCTCTCTTTCACACACCCACGCACATACACAGACACACAACCACACAATTATAATCTCCGCAATTAAACAAAAGACGTTGTCCCACCCCACGATTAAAAAAACTCCATGCATGTTGCAGCATTTATTATTAGAAAAGACTCGACCTTACATTTCCCTGTAATATAAAAATCCTAATTAGATTTCTGTTGCAAATACTGCTCTTCACATCTCCACAATGCTGCCTGTCGTCCCTGCCTCTACTCACTTCCCACTCACAAGCACTGCTATTTCAGCCGGTCCGAACAAAATTAACACCCTCCCCCTCCCTCTGTGCCATTGTAGGCTAGCACTTCATTGTTAATTGTCAAATCTGTGGCTGTTAGCAGCAAAGCAGCTGCACAAGAGCAGACAGATGCCCGAGGGGCGGCTAAAGTACATTCGAGAGCAGCATAGACGTGAGAAATGAATATCGGTAGTCTGAGCGTTGCTCAGAGTGAGACTGGTAGAGAGCCCTGGGTCAAGGGTGTGTCCCTTGACATATTGTGCAGTCAAAATCCATTAGGTCACCGACACATCTTTCAAAGTGTTAGATCTGTACTGCATGGTGTAAAATTTGAAATCAAACTAGATTGTTAGGTTATAAGGCTGACTGTCAGCTTTAATTTAAGGGTGTTTTTACATTAGGTGACTCACTCTGCTTTAAAAAAAAAAAAAAAAAAAAAAAAAAAAAAACATGACTGCCTTGCCTGAATGGGTAGAATCCTGGTCCTGCTGCTTTGCCCATAAATTTAAGGGCTATGTATGTGAAGAGGGGCTATGTATGTGAAGAGGGGCCATGAGTCCCTGAAACACCCTTAAGGCAGAACCTTAAACTTGTCAGTCGTTGCATTTACAGGGATTGTAAAGGTTAAGGTTGTCACTGATTGAGATAACATGATATTTATATTCATAGACATTGAAGTTTTAGTTCTAAATTGCTCTATGTGGATTTGTTAGAGGCAAGCTGCAGTTGTTCAGTAGTCAGGTTAATAGGCTAATCATTACAGTATAAAAGCCTTCAAGTATTTCGTGAGGGTGGAACTGTACAGTATATGTTTATGCAAATTTATCTGATGCATCTGATTTCCCTTTTCAAACCAACAATAGGGGTGAAAGGGATCTTGCACATAGTGTCAAAACTTCAAAGCTGAATGTGGGGGGCTTGAGCTTCACCTGAGAAAACAGTACTTTCACATGATCCCCTGAACCTTCTCAACTCCTCGGAGTTCTTAGTTGTTTCACAATTAAGCAGCGAATCTATTGGAATCTTCACCCAGAACAGATGTGTGGAATATTTGTCCAGATGTTCATTATCTTTGAGAAGTCTGTGTTCAGAATACTAATATGTTTGAGGACAGCAACAGTGTATAGTGAACTTATGCACTTTTGCAAAACCCAGTGTTGTGACCTGTGATTATATACAGACAAATGAAAAGATGACATGGGAAGCATAGATTGTGATTCTTGCTATAGCTAATTTAAGAGTCAGTACCATTACCAGCATTAGTAATTTTCCAAAAACATATATGTCCCCACTGTGTTATTACTGATGATAAGAGGAGAGGGACTCACATTGTCACTGGTGGGAGGATGCTGACATGTAATTCTTCACCCGAGTATAGGAGGAAGAAAGAACTTTATCTATGAGATCTGTATCTTTTAATGTAGCGGATTTCATATTTAGGCCTTTTTCAACTGCAACTGCATTCATGATGTTTTCCAGAAGATTGTGCTCCTTTACATAACCTTCATCTATTTATTTATTTTTATTATTATTCAATTGATTCAGCTCTTCTGGCAAGACTTTAAATGATTTCTCACAAGTTGTGAATCAGTTTTGCGATGCTGAATTTTTGTTTTGTCCATGGTTTATTTGCAAATACTGTGCAAATGTGATTTAATCTTTAGTAAATTCCTGTCTCATATTCTCTTACAGGTCCACTGCTGTGTGATGGACGACTGACACACCTCCTCTTTCCTCTCCTCCTCCTCTTGCGGGCTCCCCTGCTGTTCAGCTTTGGCGAGCGCACCTGCCCCAATAGCTGCAGATGTGAGGGGAAAACTGTCCATTGTGATTCATCTGGCTTCATAGATGTACCAGAAAACATCTCAATTGGCTGCCAGGGCCTCTCCCTGCGCTACAATGAACTGCACACCCTGCTACCATATCAATTCGCCCACCTCAGCCAGCTTCTCTGGATATACTTGGACCACAATCAGATTTCAGCTGTTGACAGTCGAGCATTCCAGGGGGTCCGCAGGCTTAAAGAGCTGATACTGAGCTCCAACAGGATCAAATCCCTGCACAATTCTACATTCCACGGGATTCCTAATCTTCGCAGTCTGGACTTGTCCTACAACAAACTGGAAATCCTGCAGCCAGGTCAATTCCATGGCTTACGCAAGCTGCAAAACCTACACCTACGCTCAAACGGTCTTTCCAACATCCCGATTCGAGCGTTCCTCGAGTGCCGAAGTTTGGAGTTTCTTGATTTGGGCTACAATCGAATCAAGGCTCTCACCCGCACCACCTTTTTGGGCCTACAGAAGCTGATGGAATTGCACCTGGAGCACAACCAGTTCTCACGGATCAACTTTTTTCTGTTTCCGCGCTTAGCCAACCTGAGATCACTGTATCTGCAGTGGAACCGCATTCGGGTGGTAAACCAGGGCCTTCCGTGGACTTGGTATACGCTGCAGAAACTTGATCTTTCAGGAAATGAAATCCAGACCCTGGACCCAGCTGTGTTTCACTGCTTGCCCAACCTTCAAGTCCTCAACCTGGAATCCAACAAACTGTCTAACGTGTCTCAGGAGGCGGTGTCGGCATGGATCTCGCTGACCTCCATCAGCCTTGCTGGGAACATGTGGGATTGTGGGACTGGCATATGCCCCCTTGTGGCTTGGTTGAGAAATTTTCGGGGAAGTAAAGACACCACTATGATATGCAGCAGCCCAAAGTATCTCCAGGGAGAAAAAATCATGGAGGCCACGAGGAACCACGGTATTTGTGAGGAGACTGATTACGTTCTGACTGAAACACCCTCACCAACGTCAGAGCTCATTTCTGAAGCCACTGCTGAACCAACCTTTGCCCCGACTAGCAGCTCTCCACCCATGCCACCAAGCAGCACCTTTGGTCCCCCCCCACCGTTCAGACCTCAACCTATCCCTCATCCTACTTTTCCGGGGCATATGAGCAAAAACCCTAGAGACTCAGTCGCTCGCACTCGACCCACTCACACACCACCCCCAGAGGTGGAGCACATGACTCTGCATAAGGTGGTGGTGGGCAGTGTGGCACTCTTCTTCACCATGTCCCTAATCTTGACAATTATCTATGTGTTGTGGCGGCGCTACCCGGGTGCAACCAGGTTGCTGCAGCAGCGATCCATGGTGGGGCGGAAGCGTCGCAAAAAGAGTCCAGAGCCAGAGCAGAACCTGAGCTCCCAGCTCCAAGAGTATTACATGAGCTACAACCCTGCTGCCACACCGGAAGCATTGGAGGTTCTAGGCAATGGCACTGGTTCCTGCACTTGCACAATTTCTGGCTCCAGGGAGTGTGAGGTATGATCCATCGCATCAGCCTAAAAATAAAAACTCAAAATCAAAATACAAAGGCTCAACACAGAGGTAAATCTTTTATCAAGTATTCCCTCTAAAAAGACACTGTTGAATCCCAGCTAAGCACCCCTTGATTTTTTGTTCATAACACGCTTGACTTCAAATGTTAGATGTCTCCAATTATTCAGGTTTTTATTCTTAAAT
The DNA here is from genome assembly GCF_002814215.2 of Seriola lalandi dorsalis. Classification (NCBI taxonomy): domain Eukaryota; kingdom Metazoa; phylum Chordata; class Actinopteri; order Carangiformes; family Carangidae; genus Seriola; species Seriola lalandi. The sequence goes on along the minus strand of NW_019522507.1, from coordinate 114,445 downwards.
TGAACCTAAAAGTGGAAACTCGAAGACAGCTAATCTGATCCAGTGGAAGCAATCTACACCTCGGGGTTCAGAGGATCGCAATATGACTATAATGCAATACTGACTTTTGTGTTCTCTGAGATTAATAGAGTGTGGCTTTAATTGCTGCTCTGCAACACACTATTCATCTCGGTATTATTTGTTATCTAAATTCTTACACCTTTTCAAAATCGTTGCTCATGGTGAATCCACTAAGGGGGACCGTGACTAATTGGACACCGTCTAACTATTTCACAGACACCACTCCACAGCAGCATGGCATGGCTCACACATGTTGAAGGAATATGTGTGGCGTTTGTGTTTGTATGTGTGTTTTGGGGGAGGGGAGGATGGATGTGTGCACTGCTACATTATACGCAGAATTTATTTTGCTGGGAATATTCATTTTATTTTATCAGTGCTAACTTTCAGACTGCCATAACTCTATTACGCTTGTTGTAAGACACAACATTATCAGTTTGTGCAACATCCACAGCAAGTGTTGATGAGGTGCACTGGTATGGATCAGAAGCTTTGCTTGAATTGCAGTGTTTAAAATGTCTAATTAAACAAAGAACTTGTTCATTACAAGGCTGAACATCAATTATAGGACACTAAGGTTTGTGATGTAGACTGTAACCGCCCTTCGGTGTTAAACTGAGTTTTGTCTGGAACAGTGCGCACCTCCTCAGCTGTGTGGGGAGATTTAATGTTAATCTTACAGACCAACCCAAAAATCTTATGATTTGGCTTAAATGTGGATCTCTCTGCTGTGATAAGGAGTATATTTATAAACCCGGGTAATTACAATCAACCCGGCGTGAAAACTCAGAATCATGGGTCATAGTTGTATAAATAATGCATAATTATGACAGCTTCAGCAATGGGTCTAGAAAGGTAATTAAAACACTGCTTGCTAAATATGTTGTTTAAAAAGATGTCAAATAAAAAGACGGCAAAATATCTGACACCAAAGGATCTTATACCACCTCAAATAGCAATTTATCTTCTTATTGCATGAAATAACAGTTGCTTTGACTCCTTTTCATAGAGACTCAAAATCTACGTTCTGAACATAGCGTTCAAAGCCTTCATTATCTCACTATTGTGAAGTTACAGTATATTATACAAATGGCAATTAGAAAAAGATTTACTACTTACATGAACATTTGAAATGAATCTTCCAGACAAATTATTATTGTTACTGCACCTTAGGCCCGGGCAATTAACGCAAGTATCAAAACGGACAATTAGAAGCTCTCACTCTCATGTTGGTTCATTTGGTCAATACTTTCCACAGCGCGTACATTCATGAACTGTCCCCTTAAAAAAATACTACCTCGTGTTCAGTCACGTGCCGCCGCCCCATCCAACTAACATTAGTCTGCGTTCATTCAAAGCGAAGCTGGCGATATGGATGACACCGATCCTCTGGCGCTCTGAACACGCTGCCGGTTTTGCGTGTGCGCGGCGGCTGCATCGCTAACATGCTGCAGCTTGCACGTGTGTGTGTGTGTGTGTGTTTGTGTCCAGACAGGCTGCGTTTCTGCTGCCAGCTCTATCTCTGTACATTGAGTTTGCCTTGGATAAGGCCGTCCATACTCAAATGTTGGATTTCTTTTCATTATAAACCTGATTAACCTTTTTTACCCTTGTTCAGAGCAAGACACACACACACACACACAGAGAGAGAGAGAGAGAGAGAGAGAGAGAGAGAGAGCACACGCACCGATAAAATACTGCCCTTCACTTGTTATTGACATAATATAATTATAGTCTGCATAGGGTTTCTGTTATGACTATGTAGTTCATGTGGCATCCACTGTCTCCACAAGTAGTTGCTAAAATGGTAAAACAACGATTTAAAAAATATTTATATATTTTCATGTCTAGGACAGATTCAGATACAGCCAAGACCAGTGCTCCCAATTCCGTGGGGCCGCCAAAAAATAATGTTTCTGAGTGTTTTAAAACTAAATGATCTTTCAGTTCAGTCCTGAATGTTCGGTTGTTATCATTAGAATAAAAAGTGCTCTGAAAATGTATTATTAAGCCTCTGTATTGTTATGGGGTCGGATGTGGTGCCGCCAACGCGTTTGAGATCTTTTGAGTGGGCCATTAGTCGGAAAAGGTTGAGAACCACTGGCCTAGACATTCAAACCATAGTGAAAGGTGTCAGTTTTACGTAATATTACTTGTGTGTTGTCAATATTGCTATCAGCAGGACTTTTCCCTGTCTATTTTTGCTTTGAACCACGCGTTGCTACGTGTGAAAAACAGGTGAGACGCCGAATATCTAGATCACCTAACGCAGCCATGAGGAGTGAGACAACTATAAGTGCCAAAGTAATCGTTCATTAATCGCAATCGAGGTAAAAGTTTGAAATAATCCTGATATTTATTTGAAGTCATATCACCCAGTCCTACTGTATCTCACTGAAGTTTTTACTTCACCAAAAAAAGGCATTAAAGATAAAAGTATTCAACAGGGATAACTGATTATGTGCAGCGCAGCAGATATTTTATTTGATGGGTCCTGTCAGTATTGCAGCATTAAGTGAAGGTCAGATAAATTTAAAGCAAGTCAACCAAGTCAAGTCTGTTCTCTGAGTCAGAAGTCTCTGATACTGACAAAGGAGCACTTCCAGCTTTTACCTTTTCACATCTAATGGTAAAACATGTTCTCAAGCTTCTAACATGCAGTTACTGCAATATTTTGTCACATCCTTCTTCATGTTCTGTTATCAGACAGAAAGCTTGACACCTAGTCTACTTAAATGATAAGCCCCACCATTTACCTCTGTAATGGGACTGTAGGGTTTGTGGAGATTGTGATTATAAGGGTAATGTATAAGCAATCTGAAAAGGTAGTGGCAAAGAGCAGTATTTTGAGGTTTCACGATGCACAACTGAAAGAAATTGCCTGTAGAAAGTGCCTCAGTGACGCATTCCCATTCACGAAACTGCAATTTGTGCTCACAATATGTATGCATATGATTTCGTAAGGTAGCAGCTAATTAAGCAATCAGTCACTGTTTTCTAGGTGCTCTGTTCAAGTGAATGAGCACTTCAAAAGGTACAGTCCAGTGGTGGTTAAGGGGCAAAACCAGTGTTAAATCTAAAGCCAATTAGGCTGCTCTTCATGCAGAAAGTTTTGCCTCCTCTCAGCAATTCAGCAGTTCCACTTAACTTATTTCTTGTTTCAATTTCAACTCATGACAAGGCGAAGAAGTTTAGATTTTTTTTAAATTTTTTTTTTAATGAAAAGTTTGCAGAGGAAAACTTTATGCTTCGAGATGAGGTGCAGCTTGATCTAAACGCCTATGCTGTGAAACTCCATTGTCATCCAAAAACTCATAAAAGAATGATCGTCTTTCTTTTTTTTTTTTTTTTAAATCACAGAACCAGGTTCATGAGCATGTTCACTGACATCTGCCCTGTTCTGAGAGCCACTCGCCAGAGAGCTGCAGCCTCCTCAGAATGAGCAAAGCTGGGGCTTGTGCATTGTGCATGCAAACAGAGAGCAAAAATCACTGTTATTGTTTGCTTGCTTGATATGTGGGGCTCATCAGAGACCCTTAAACTGCAAGTTGAGCAAGGCCATTATTTTCATTGTCTTGATTTGCAGTTTTGCAGCCAAAGTTCAGCTTAATTTAACTTTGACCCCTAATACGGTGACTGTCATGGCATCGGCGCGGCATTGACAGGAGGCAGAGGTTATGGCAGTGTCACTGTCACTGTAGAAAAGAACGTAGGAGGTTAATTTAGTGCGTCTCTGAATTCAAAGACTTATCTGCCTTCTTCTCTGCAATCCCTCTGGGACGTGGGTAAAAAACAAAACCATGGCAGAAAATTTATATTGTGATTATCTACATTTCAAAGTCATCTGTGGCATCCAAACTAGCTGCTTTCTAGAATGGGTCCAAAACATAAGAATGATATGATTGATGTCTTTGAAAAAAAAAAAAAAAAGAAACATAAATAAATAAGATTTGTTCCAAACCTGTCATTAATGTATAATAAACTTGAAGCTGCTGCCATGCGCTGTGCTAAATATAATATGTCATCAACAAATTCACATGATGGCACGCCAATTTATTTTTGAACCTGAAGACAGGCTGAGAAAAGGCTGTGAGACCCAGGTTTATGCTGTCTGCTGTGTTAGTCAAACATCTGGCACCAGTACACAGCTTAACTGCAGTTTGCTGCACAACGAAAGTGCTGTTGTGGTTTTCTCACGGCACTGCAAATATTTCTGTAGCAATCAGCATCAGCAAGTATTGTCTCTAGCTACATAACTATAATCCAAATCTCATTATGCCAAAAACAATCTCTCCTTTTCAGCATCACTGATGGGTGTCTACAGTTTTTTTTTTTGTTTCGGGGGGGGGGGGCTCTAGACTGTAGCTTATTTCAGGTGTTTAATAATTGAAAATCTGGCATCAGACTGGCTTACTTTGAAAGTGCCATCTTGCTGGTCGGCACAGCTGGCCGTGCCTTTCATTATGTCTCCGCACAGAGCCACCGGTCCCTGTGGACGGCAATGTGGAAGAACGAACGCCAGCACACAATTTTACCCTGCTGTAGCTAGGGGTTCTGTGAGGTATTGTCGAGAGCGGTACAGAATGGTGTCCGAGCCCGGCTGGAAAAAAGGGTTGAACAGTTCTCTGTCTCTTTCACTTTGGTTTTTTTTATAGGTTTAGACGCTGGGAACTCAAAAGCCCCTGCAAACCCAGGCGAGTGTTATCATTTTTACTCTGGCTGATTAGACTTCCGCTCAGGTTGAAGTTGGATGCAGCTATGTTTGCTGAGATCACCTAAATCCATTCACTAATGCTGCACTCACAACTGTGCAGAATATAAATATGAGCAGTTGAATGGGAAATACAGTTCTGGCTTTCTTGAGAAGAGGGGTTATTGGGAATTTCTGACAGCTACAATATCTTCCCACTTGGAGAAAAGAACAGAAGTATGAACAAACTGCTCCCGAAATAACCACAAAGCCATCAGCTCTGGCTAATCCAATGCTAATCCAATCAGCTATATTGTTTATATTTGGTAGGTTGGAATTATTAATTGTTTTAGTATTGAAATTGTGATTTAGAAGGGTGCAATTTTCAAAACACCAGAGCCAGAGTTGTGATTGTAACTCACATAATTAACAGTGGCTTAAAAATAGGGGTGATGGCAATACTGTGATTGATTCAAATCATCAATAGTGGTGGAGTTAATCTTCAAAGAAGGCAAGTGTCGGAGCCAACTCTGATTAGGCAGTCCAGAGTCTGTCAACGGATCTGTGTCCAAACAAAGTTCTGGATAACGATGGATTTGCCTTTAAAAACAGAGGCCAACACTTTGGTTTGACAGAAGACATTTAGCCTGTGGTGGCAGCCAGTAAATCACCGCAAACACTCTCATTTCATTATTGCTTTTAACTTGAAACACAAAGCCGTCTACTCCCACGCACTTTTCTCTGCTTCTTTCTGTTGGGACAGACAGTGACAGTGACCTAATTTCAATTTGCATTTCAGTGGACTTGAACTTCACTGAGTGGTTTGGCACAGAGGGCGCTGGAATAACAGCCTGGAAATGGTCCCACCTTCTCTATTCAGAATTGAATTGTGACACCAAGAATCAGAATCGAATTGAACAGGAACTCGCAGAGCCTTTTTTACATGAACCATCTAGTGCTAGAAACTGGTTTAACCATCCTGGAGTAAGGGTTGTAACAACTGTGTGTTTTGCCCATTCTGCTGTCACAGTGTAAGTGCAGCATTACTCAGTCAGAAAAATGTCAATCAAGCACAGTCCGCACACGCCCACACAGTCATTACAAGAGGTCTAATCAGAGACACAAGTGAAAACATTCATGTGGGTGAACCATGTCTAGCTTTCAAATATGACAATTAAACACTCAGTGGTATAGTATGGTTTCAATATGAACATGTTAGATCACACCATTTTATCGTCCACTATTGCTCGACTCAATAGTCAATTTTTCTATTCAATGACTAATGCTGTACCGTAGATCTATCCAAGCAATACTATTTATATACTATAGATTCTCGCGGTGGGTCGTGCTTTACTGATTAACTAGGTTAGTAATTAAGAAAAAAGAAATGCGTCTAGAAAAGTAGTGCATGCATTGGGGAAAAAAACATAATCCATGGTATTTTAAACCCTGCAAGGTCCTGTAGTGCTTAAGTGTTACCTGGCTGTATTTCAACCACAGTTACTCAAAAGAACACTTGGATATTATTGCTGGAAGTGTTACATGTCTGTCATTTTTTAAGCATAAATGGCTCACTTTCTACCAGCAAATGGAGCTTAAAGATGTTCTGCTTTATACTTCCTGACTAACAGATTTAAAGTGATGAAGATAAAAACACAATGAAGCTAAAAACCTTATTTCCATTGTGGTCCTCTCAAGGGTTAAAGGGGGGGGGGGGTAAAATGGCTGATATTCAAGTCAGACAAGACAGGTCAAAACACATGTAATCGCAAATAAATGAATAAAGATACAAACAAATCGTCAAGACAGAGAGACTGATGGTCATCAACTATTTCTTTACCAAATATTATATATAAAAATGTATTTTTGCCAATGAAACTCTTGAACTAAAAGGGATAACTTTAGTAAAACTACCCCTTGGACGGTTAATAACCAGGAGCTGTGTTCTTTACCGCTTTGAAAGTGAGACCTGACTTCATTTGGATAATTTCTCTCTCCACTGTGTGTGTCAGATCTGGATGTGTTCAAGGAGAACCTTTTGGAGATAAACCTAATAAGCTTGTTTTGGGCAGTCTGCAGTTGTTTCTAATGAGTTGGGACAACTGCTGTACCAGAAGGTGGCAACATACTGTAATCAATGTGACACTGAACTAAAACCCAGGACAGAATTTCTTATGTTACACTATCAAGCAGGACTGCTTTCCTTTCTGGGTGCTTTTAGTGTCACGGCCTTTGCTGAGAGCTGACTATCCAAGATACAACCTCAATAATTAACAGTGGTTTTCGTCAGTATGACGTTTGACCTATCTTTACTGAAACTGTCTTAGCTTGACTCATGATCCAAATAGATTGGTCTGAGTTTTCCCTAAATGAAGAGAAGGTTTATCATCAGACAGCAAATCAACAATCTTCTCCACCGCGCCACTCAGCAAATTTTCCACAGAAGTTTTATTTTTATGAAACCTTACCAAAACAGCATCATCTGCATAAACCGAGAGGTCACATGAAGAGGAAGGTTTTAGGCCACAATAAAAAGAATAATGGCCCCAGGATACTCTTTGAGAGACCTGACAAATTATGGGTTGAAAACAGCAAAAGCACTAATTTTGATACCCACCTGTAAGATAGGACTGAATCTATTTGAAGGCTGCTTAAGGCTCTTAACTGTATATAGCAAGATCCCATAGTCAACAGTGTGAAAGGACTTTTGTAGCTCAAGCCGGACCATACTGCAGAGCTTGGCTGCGTCAAAATACAGGTTTCAACTGAATCTTGAACAGTGAACTTTTTTTTTTAATACCACATAGTGAGTGACAACTCTGCACCTGACTTTCATTGTAAAAGTCAGAATGACGCAGAACCTCCTCATTTAGATTACTTGCAACTGTTGTAGAATAAACATCAAAATTTCATTTGACGTAACTCTTTCAATAAGGATTTAATTTTTTGCGAATAGGAGTGGGCTCAGTTTTTAAACTCTTGCTAAAAGTCCTTCAAGGGCTTTCAAAAGCTTTTGTGGATGCTTTCAATGCTGAATGCTGTCTAAAAATATTTCTGTGCATTCCTAGTTAGAAAAGTTAGAAAATGACTATTGTACCAACATACAACATACAACACTCAAAGTGACATTGAACTAAATCCCAGGCCAGAATTTTTGACGTTATACTTTCCTTTCTGCTTTTTGTGACACGGCCTTTGCTGAGATCTGACTATTGAAGATACAACCTAAATAATTAACAGTAGTTTTAGTGAGGATAACTGTTTGACCTACTTTTACTGAAGTTTAGTTATCAAAACAGCATCATCCACATAAAGAAAGAGGTCACATGAAGAGCTCTAAGCCACAATAAAAAGAGTAATGGCCAGGATACTCCCCTGAGGGACCTCACAATTTATGGGCTTTGAACCAGAAAGATGTCAAATTTTGATACGCACCTGTCAGATAGGACTGAATCCATTTGAAGGCTGCTGTAGCTCTTAATCGTATACAACAAGATCCCTGTGCTCGACTGTAACAAAGGACTTTTGGAGCTTAAGCAGGACCATGCCATAGAGCTTACCTTAGTCTACGTCCTTCCTGATGTTCACAGTACAATGCAAGTTTTTCTAAGTCCTTACTATAACTCATACAATATAATTTGACTCCTTATATATTCTTCATTCTGTTCATGAATGATCCTCTCAATGACTTGAGAACACGCATAAAATTGAACCCGTCCTATAGTTTCCTTTATCTAATTTTTTTTTAGAGTGGGATAACTCAGGCACTTTTAAAATCAGTTGAAACTTTTCCCTGTTCAATTTGACAGATTAATTATATCAGCTATTTAAGGAGCATTTCTACTGGCTTTATTTTATATATATATATATATATATATATATATATATATATAGGTCGGCACCTGACTCTCATTATAAAAGCCAGAATAACAAGGATGTCTCTGTAAAATAAACATCTAAAATGTCATTTCACTTCACTCTTTACAAAAGGATCTTGTCTTTAGCTAATACTTTTACTACTACTTTGAACCCTTGCAATATCTTAAGTCCTTCAAGGGTTTTCAAAGCTTTTGTGGATCCTTTCAATGCTCAGTTTTTTTCATTAAAGAATTACTTTTTAGCCTCTGGCCACCTTGATGAGAGCAGCTTTATTATGATTTTTAAGTAATCTTATTCTTACTGTATTGTTGTATCTAAAAACATTTCCATATGTTTTCCCATTTACAAACATTTAAATATGATCAATAAGACTGCAATTATTGACAATGCTATTAGTAATTCTTATCCTGTCTGACACAAGAAACACAGTAATGGTTTGAGTAGTCGTCGTAACCCTGGATTCATTAATCAACTGATAATGGCCATTCATAGAAATGCTTAAGGCTTTATACACACAACTGTCAGAGCTGGTAAAAATCATTTTGACCTGGTGGACATTAAGCCCTCTTTAGAACACTGTATAGTTTTCAATGTTAAAGTCAGGAATAGAGTCCTCAAGCTATGTCTCCGTAAAAAAAATAAAAATGGCAACCTTGCCGTTTCAGCAGAGGGCAAATTTCATGTCTCGCCGGGAAAAGGCTGTTGATGCTCAAGTGCAATAGGCCAAGTCTGGTCAAGGCAAATAATGCTCTGAAGTCATATTTTGAGCAGTCATTTAACAAAAGCCACAATCTTCCCCTAACCTTAACCAAATAGTTTTTGTTGACTAGACCTAACCGCAAACAGGCCTTTGGTTGCGAACATCAGTCATACAGACAGGCTCTTTATATGTCCGCTTCCACTCCAACCATGTCCTGGTGACTCCACTACCGTTAATAAATGCAAGGGCTTCGATCATCAAAAAAAGTCCCTCAATTTAATGTAATTGGGAAAGCAGTTTAGTTGTATACAAGCATCATTTCTAGGAGATGGCATTGCCTTATACTGTCACACTTTGCATGTGTGGCCTCATAATGATAATGGGCTGCTGAGAAAAAAAAAAGAATTGGAAATAATTGTGTTTAATGTTGTGTAATGTGTTTCAGGCTTTTATTTGACTTTTACAAAGGCCACGGTCCACAGCCATGGATCAGTATGAGAGATGGTTGATATCCAACAGCAACATGTACAACTTTGTACAGACCAGTGAATAGATAGAAATAATTTCATGGCAAAAACAATCACAAACACAGTCTTAAGAAATCAGCACTGGGTAACTGAGGTTGTGATTGTCCCTTGCGAGAGACAGAGAAAATAGATTTGCCAGTTCACCGTCTCTCTCTGGTCTTTTCCTCAAGCACTCCCTGCATCTCCGAGATATTGCGCCCCCCCCCCCCCCCCCCCCACAGCTTTGAAGAGAGAAGGATGTCACACAGCCAGCCACAGCGCTCACTTTGCATGTCCCCTGGCTAATTTCCCCTCCAGTCCCGTTCCACTTGACAGGCATTCCTCCAAAAACCATTTAGAAGAACACTTTCATTTTCCGCTCCCTCTCCCCTTTACCTCATCAGTTTTAAGGAACCATTAAGAGCTTAAGTGCAAGCAGGCGGAGAGAGATCTCAGTGAATATACAGTAGGTCTCATATTCCAGATTCCAGTGAAGTCATTTGCCCCCCTCCTCCAAATTCTTCCTTGCCGACAACGAAGCAGCAGCTTTTAATGTGTGTATCACCAAATCCTCTCTGGTCTTAAATTATTGAATTCATCATTTCTGTGATCAAACAAGATGGAGTTTTAAAAGAATTAATTATTAAGAGGTTTTTTTAATGGTTGATAGAAATCTTTCTGTTACTGGTCGATGGTGTTTCTAAACTCCCAGTGTGTTACACTTGAGTGGGAGCAAGAACATGCTGCTCCTGTCAGCCAATAAATGAACCGCTATTAATGACAGCGTGGGGGGGGGGGTAATGAGGGCAAGATCTATGCTTTTCATTGGTTGCCTCAAGTGTTTTTCTGTCTGACAAAACAAAAATAAAACATCTTCGTTTTTGGTCGTTTAAAAGCGCGGATGGTGGGAATATAGCCGCTCAGACGACAGTGCCGGCAAACCCCCTCGGTGAGAAGTTTTTCCACTTATTCAGTGGAACAATCTCTCGACTATCTCCGAGGTGCAATTTCATGCACTCTTCCTCGATTGCTGGGTCATTCTCAGAAGAACTCCTCCCTACAGAGGCTGTGCTGGGTGGTGATGCATGTACTAAAATGTTGTAAATGTGGCTCTTTACCCGAGGCGCTCCTCCCTATCGAATATGCAGCAATACAGTCATACACACTCAACACAAAACCCCAATGAGCAGTGTATTATTAGCAGCATCTGCAGCCTGCCTTGGCCCTGCAGCTAAGACAAATAGGGATCTTCCTTTTTTACTGGATATCACAACAAAAACACAGAGAGAAGATTCTACGGCCGATTTTTTCCTAGTGTGTGTGTATGTGCATGCGTATGTGTTTGTGTCTCAGACTGAAAAGGGGAAAACAGCTCAGTGGCACCTTATATAAAAGATCCACCCCCTCTATTGCCCTAAATTGAATTTTATAATCTCTTACCTGCCCCCCTCTTCCTTTTACCGCGGGCTTTGGCAGCCGCTGTATTCTTCATCCTCAGATAACAGTAGCATCAACCCACCCACCTTCACTTGTTCTGTCGAAAACACACAAACATCTCATTTCTGCCTCAGTCTTGATATCTGCAAAGCTGGCACTAATACACACACAAGCTAAAATGTGCGTATACTGAATGCGAATAAGTGTAACTAGCGGTTTTGTGACATGACTGCACTACTCAGATAAGTGTAATTAAAGTGAACAACACACCTGCCTACACAAGCTCACGCTGGGTCTTTACAAAGCAGTCAACCTGTGATGTTGTGCTGTGACAGATGAGTGGAGGTTTGAATTTCTTTTGATTATAAGACTTGGATAATGTTGAAAGGGTTATCAGTTGCTGTCATCACTCCTCCTGTGTGCAGCTAAAACAATTCATTAAGTAGATCAACGGTTCTCAAAGTGTGGGTCCAGGGGTTCTTGAAGGGGGTTCCTGGAGGTCCGCATCAAAAAGTTATTTTCACTGTAATTCTATCCATAAGTATAACAGTGACAGAACGTATGACTAAATAGACTTTCATTGTTTTTTAACAATGACATGTCATGGGTTTCAAACACTTTCTGTAATACAACATCTAAAAGCAAAAATCTTATCAGATGGGGATCCAGGACACATCTGGATGCCACAATCCTGTTTTTTTGCCGCCAATACCAATACCGATCATCTGGTTTGACAGTTTAAATTTCAGTGATGTCAAGATCCAGCTTCCAAATTTGAGGGATTTGCTGCTCGTCTTTGTCTTTGTCATGTGGTACTCAGTAAATTGGAGTAAGTAAAGTAAGGAAGTAGTAAGTAAAGAGTTTTGAGACTGTTGGTCGGACAAAACAAGCCATGTGGAGGAGTCGGATCGGGCTTTTTGAAATTGTAATTTGGCCTCATACTGCCTTTTGCAGACTTTTTTTCACAGCTTTACTTTTTATTTACACCATTTTCAAATTGGTGGATAATGTGAAATCAGGCAAGAAGTGGCATGAAATCACTCAGATGCAGAGAGAGCGTGACTGTAGGAGGCTTAGAGTAATAACTCGTCCACGCTTTTTATGAAGGGCTAGGACAAAGCCGTCTCTGCGAGACGTAAAGCACTTCATGAGTCTTGAAATAGTTAGGAAGTACACATAAAAGCCCTTAAATGCTCCTTCTTTTCATCATGATAGAGAGGGTTTAAAAAGTAATTTAGAGTCTGATTATATGTGATTTCTTTGACAATATCAGCCCTTAGTCAGTAGTTTATACTCTGAATTGGCACGAGTCTTTGTTTTATGCTCCAGGCCTATTAAGGAAAAACACATCTATTCAATACAAGTTAGAAAATATTTGCTTTTTCTCATCAGACCAGGTGCATCGGACAGACATTCTCTTGTCCTTTTGACTTTGTCTTTTGACTTTGTCCTTGTAATTTTGAAACACTGTCTACCCTGTTTCTGGCAAAATATGTAGTATTGTTTTTCTGGAGTTTTCATCCAAATTGCCAATATTATCAGAATCACATATTATTGTACAACACGGTCTATACTTTATGGCCTTGTCATGTCTTGATCTTTTGCTGGAAGTTGCTTCATGTGCTGAAAGTATACTGTATTTGCAGTATGTTTTCGTCCCTTGTCACATTCATTTTAATTTCACATGGCTCGGGTTCTTTCTCTGTAAATGTATGAATTATTAAAGTGTGGTTTTCAGAGGGGAGCAGAGACATTTGTGGAGATCACATATTTTTTAATGGTGCCCTATAGGCATGGTATTCATTTGCTAGAATAATGCAGCAGCCACCCACAGAGGCCACTCCTCTTAGTAGAACACAGTAATGCCGCCTAAAGTTGCGCTTATACTTATATGATCTGTTAGTTTGAAAAGTTTACATTTTATGCCGTTGTCATGAAATGAAAAAAATGTTGAGAAAAAGTTGTGTTTTTTCCGCTAAAGTTTTGACCATCCGCTGGTTCTATTTTTAGTGTAAGTGGAAAAGGTTTTGATTATCGTCCGTAGACTGATGAACATCGTGTAAATCCCTTTTCACAACACTTTGGACGTTGGATTAAATTGTTTACACGTACCTAATGTGCCACATGCGTGCAGTGACTTTTACGGATAGGCAAGCAAAGCCAAAGAACCAGCTGCCGCCCCACCCCACCCGGTCCTACCCACAAACCACCATCTTAATGTGCGATTCAGCTGTTTACTACAATGCCAAGAGAAATGAAACAGACTAAAACATACCTTCTCATGACAGTAGTAGTAGCAAATCTCTTAAGTGATTCTGTGCTGCCTGCATCTTTCTGCACTGGACATCACCTTTCTCCTTCCTGGCTGAAGAAGTATTTGGATGATTCCTTTGAACGGACAGTAAAGATATCAAAAGTATATTAAAAAAATATATTAATATGACAACTAAAACATGTTACATGGTTAACTGTAAATAAGTAAATTGAATATGTGAACGCTTTCCTTATCAAAAGCTGCTCCACAATAAACCCTTTATTGTCTTACATTTCGATCAAGGTGATTAGTTAGACAACTAACACTGATTTGAGATGATAAATGTGTGTGTAATTAGCTTGTTTACTTGTTACTCCCACCTCTCTACGTACACTTTACGCTTTGGAAGAAAAAAATATCGACTATTGTACAGTTTTCACATGCACGCGTATAATAATGTGTAATGCATAAATAATATCTGAACAGTGGCGGCTGAGTCAAGGGCGTTTTGACAAGTTTGACTGTAGCTAGCTATAGCTAGTCATTCGTCAGACCCCAGCTTTATCCACCAAGCACATGCACAAAAGCACATGCACAGAAAAGACATGAGGAGAGATATTGCCTCCTCTGTAGTATCATTGTACTTGATGTCTATTCTTAGTTTAAACTGGTCAGCACGCCACTGGTAGTTGCTCATTGGTTGCTGTGTCCCTGGTTGGGAAAAGGCAGGCAGTGTAGCGAATGAGGACCATTTCATTAAAATGGAAGTGGAAGCAACAGAAATAAAACTGCCACAAAAGTCATGTGGTGATATTGTGTCAAGCTGTGCAGGTTGTTGCACGCAGTCTTGTAAGTTGTGTAAGACTGCGTGTAAGTTCAGATGGGATGCATACGGGGAAGTAACCCACTCAAACAGATAACTACTAACATCAACACATTGGGCTCTATATTGTAAGGATCTATGCACATTGTATAAAGTGCATGGGGCAAGTGCATTTAGGGCGTGTCGATATGCACTTTTGCTAGTTTAACAGTGGGAAAAATGGCCACAGCACCAGGTGCATGGTTCAAAAGGGTTGTTTTTTTAATTAAGCATGGAGGTGTTGGGTGTTTTAGGCCCAATATGCAATAAACCAATCAGAGTGCAATCTCCCATTCTCTTAAAAAGCCATGTGTGCTTGGAGCTTTGCAGATTGCTATTATAACGGGGGATTTGCCTTGTAGTACGAAAGATCGCCTCTCTGCAGAGGAAGCCGATCTCTGTCGGAGGGGGAGGCGTGCAGAAACAGCTGTTTATGGCTTGCAGCGTTCTCCCTGTCTCTCCCCCCCCTTATTGACTGTCCCCTCCCCCCATTTCTCACATTCCCTGGGGAAAATAGAATTATGGCTGAAAGTTTTATTTACTACAACGAAAAGCAAGTAGGCCAGGAAACCATACATACTGTCTCTTCCGCCCCATTTCAGTATCAGCGGGGCACCTGTGTTGAGTTGCGTTGCGTTGCGTTGTGTTGTGTATGTGTGTCTGTGTGTGTGTGTGCGTATAGTTCAGTGAGTTGTGCACCCACCCATGTAGGCGCATGCTACTATCTTATAATGCGCCCTTAAAATAACAGTGAAGCACTGCACCATTGACTTCAGACTTAAGGGTGAACAACAAATAAGTGAATAAATCCAAACGTTCACTGGTTGCTGCTTTTCTCAGTTTGATATCGTTGCAGACCGAATGTCTTTGGACTGTTGAACAGACTAAACAAGCAACAAGAAGACGTTACCTTGTACTTTATATTTCATAGACTAAACAATTGAAAAATATCCACAATTCAATCAAACACTGATGAGCCAAAACATTTTGACCAGTCACAGATGTCGCAAATAACATGTCAAGGTCTGGGATATATCAGACAATAAGTGGAGAGTCTGTGATTTTTTTGCCAGTATGTGACAGATCAACAGCACATTAGACAGGGGTGGTCATAATGTTTTGGCTCATATATTATAATACTATACACTGTATCACCTGTATGTAAAAATCGACTTGAAATCACAAGTATTGTGACACTTTTTTTTTTTTTAAAGATACAGTCATTGGCTATAACACATTTATATAGCGCCACAAATGTGGCCAGATTTTTGCCAATTTATCAGCCATTTTGCATGAGCTATCGATTAAACATACGATTAATTAAGTCATATAATGATTCCCCTTCAATTCTCCCTTAATTGGGTCTTGTAAAAACTAATGATGTGAGAAACACTTTAAGAGGTTACCCACTACACAACACCACACAGGAGCCCTCCACTTAAAAAGCAAACACATGTAGATTTGCTTTCAATGGCCTGTCTTGGGTTGTAAATTGGAGGATTTACTGTTGGAAGAAAGACAATGTAGTGATGGAATATGAATATAGAAATACTACTATTACTAAAAACCAAGCTTAACATGTTTTGACATGAAGTTTTGTTCAGTTTATGTACAAACGTTGAGCTGCGTTTTTTTATTTAAAGGTCCCATATTGTATAAAGTGAAATTAATTAGTAAATTTCCAAGTCTGTTTCGATTATAAAGCAGGTGTAGGTTCTATATTAATACTGTGAAAGTATCAAAGCGCTCAGTTCACAGAGAAATACACACAGCCTGTATTCAGAAACTGAGCCTTAAAACGAGTTGTCAGGACTTCTGTAACTTTGGAAGTCACAATAAAACAGTCACCTCTCTCAGCCATGCCCCAAGCCCCGCCCACCTGGACCCAACATCCAACCTTGCAGGATTTGGTTTCTCTCAGTGTTTACCTGAAATCTGCATTTATATATTTTTATTCTCAGCCTCTCAAAGTCTGTCTTCTGATTGGTTCACCGACTTGTTGTTACTAGAGCTCAAGAGAGAAGCCTGAGAGAGGAGATGTAAACTACACTGAGATGGTTTTTTGTTCTTAAAACTGCAAATCTTCTTATGGATCAACACTTCAAATAAAACCATGGGAAAGTATAAAATATGGGACCTTTAATGCTGAAGAGTAAAGTTGTGACCATTTTTATTGTCATTATTGTATGTAATATGGGTAGCCTACGTCTCCTGGTTAACAGGTCTACTCATCAGATACAAGTTATTTCCAGTTTTTAAGCTTTTCCATTGTAGTAAATGCGGATTGGTTAACATCCTCGTGTGTTTCATACCTGGGCGCTTGAAAAGTTCAAGGTATCGCATTCAGGATCATGATATGATTTGCATTTCAGTTTCTGTTAAATGTCAAATTACGCCTGCTATTTAGTATGACACTGTCACTAGTAGTTGCAGTAGGGGTGCTAATTGCACTACTGCACCCTCTGGCAAGTGTCAACAGCCACTCCAGTGGGAAAGGGAGGGAAATGAGAAAGATGCCTCCTGGAGCCATCTGGCAGTTCTTCGGGATCAAGTCCTATTATGTCTGGAAGTCAGAGATGATTTGGAACATATGATCAGGATCTGAATGAAGAACTTTTAACAACGGATGGAAAGACAATAACCATGCCTTGTAGTTTCCACTGGTGTCCAAAGACATTTAACATGGAAAAACACATATTTCTTACTGGCATTGTTTCAGCATGGCAGGGTACTGTTGGAAATTAAGCTAATGAATTAATTAAGCTAAACAAAATTGGAAAAATAAAACTTAATTAAACATGCTTATCCTTTTGGCCTGGATACTAGAAACTAGAGGCCAAGTAGTCTAAAGACCAGACTGTGTGCAGTTTTGTTGGATTAAATAAGAGAGCCCAGCCAGAGTCCTGATATATTTGAATTTCCATAGCATGTCTCTTCATTGTTAGAGACATCATCTTTGGTATAATGTGAATTGTATGATGTCAGGAAACTAATGAGAGATCATGAACATTTCAGCCCTCAGACCTACACAAAAAAATGAAAAATGACATATCTTTTTTGCAGCACTGAGATAAAAAATTATATGTCATGAAATAGGGAAAGATTTCATGAAATAATTAATACAATCTGACCCTTATCCTTATCAGAGCAATAGAAATCTTTTGACAAGCAGCTCTTGTGATGAAAAGGTCAAAGCCATTTCAGATTTGGGGGGCGGGAAAGTGTGTGAGTAACTCTTTTCCCCTCTCTCAACAAGTGCCAAAAAATATAACTGAATGAGGCACCATTTGTGCTGGGCCTGGTCTCCTGTGATTTCATGTAATCTGCACCATTGTATTCAAATGCAAATGCCCTGTACACACTAGAGTGAGAAAATTGTTGTTCCAGGGTGGACGGATTACATGAATGAGATGAGTAGATACAGGTTGTTATCTGGAGCTGAAATAATCGTGGGAATGGACACAAATGTGATTTCATGGCCCTGTTCAGAACTGGCATTAATCTATCATTATCTAAATTTGTCAGTTCTCATCTGACTGCGAAATGCATCCCCACATGTGACCACTTGTGATCAGATCTCACCTTCCCACTTTATATGCAAATAAACAGGTATCCATTGCTTGTCTCGGGTTTTATCCATTTGAAAAAGCGAAATATTGTTGGTTCATTATGAAGCTTTGGCGGGACTAATTAGACTGTGTCAGAGGACATCAGTTGAGTAGGCGGTCCTTCAGTGTGGCCCAGGATGCAGGTTGCATTCACACTGCTAAAAGAATGTGGCCACATGTGGCCAAGACCATTTCCGAATGTGGTCTGAGTGATCGGATCCCAAATGCGTCCTCAATGCATCTTGGATGCGTTCACACCTGAACTTAGAGCTGCCCACTTGTGATTGGATCACCTGGGACAGATGTTAATACCAGGTCTGAACGCTGGTCATTTCAATTATCTCATACTGGAGCTAAAATCAGATGAGATTTAATACACTTTAATTTTCACTGAGCCACATCTATGAGTTTCTGTTGACCAGATTGCAAATCTTATCAAGGCAACGCAGTCAGTCTTTAATTTCTCTCGACTCTACTCCAGTCCAGAGGTGGTGGTAATGCACCTGAAGCTGTTTGGTAAAGAAGAACACAATATTGAGTTGGATTTTGGTACTTAACCCCCCTGGGGTCAGAAATCATGGCATGGCATCACTGAGATATCGCTTCACGAGAATGGGAAAGACTTACGGATGGACGGAAAACCCGAAAACATAATGAAAACATCCCCCGAAACCTTAAGCCGTCTACTTTAAAATGTAAAGTTAGACACTGAATTTATTTTGTAGAAATATGTGAGGGGAATAAAAAGAACAACATACATATTTCAATCTCAGAGTCAGACAGCAACTCTTGATGGCCCACTCATTTGCAAATGATGCTATTCATACGATAATGACAGGATAATTCAGCAGTCATCATTGTGTCATTACGAGCCAAGAGGCCGTGTGAAAATTTGACTCCTATTGACAAGATGTCTACAACAACTCCTCAGTGAGGACAGCAAGGAAGATCATTGCCTTTTTGAGCTCTGACTCGATCCCGCTGAGGATGTTTCTGACGAGGGAGTGAATTATTTCACCCCCGTCAACTCTGCACACGCACAACAGATCATATCGCATCATATTTCTGTTCCATGTTTCACTTCCTGCAACTGAGTTTGCTGGCGACTGCAGGGTGAAGACTACAGCTGGATGCAAGACCTGTATCTAAAACAAATAAAAACCCCTTGGAAGTGCAAAGCAGCTGATGTCCAGACAGAAACTGTTTTTGAAGCTTGGCATCCTGATGAGGACTGAAAATGAATCGATGAAAATAAGATAGAAGATAGAAATTCATCCCGAAGGAAATTCTTGTGCCAGATGTTCAAATTTCATATTAATCCAGTAATTTAATGTGATTGCACTTTCTGTCCAGGCAGAAATAGCAGCGAGCATTGCAAACATTGCAGGCTGATGGGCCATTGCCTTTGACAGTGAGGAGGGACACTATTAACAGTTTGTTGACACCCACTCCATCAATATTCATCGTGTAGCCACTGACTTTGAAAAAAATAGTGTCAGTCCAGGTTCTTACTCCTTAGTAATCAAACCACATGACATTGCTGAAATACTAAATCTATGTGTACACATAATGTATATTTACGAGGTTCAGACCTGGAAAGTCTTGGCCAGAAATGTTTATTATGTGTCTTTTTAAAATATCTCAGAAAATCAGTTTTTGAAAAGTGTACGTTTATAGTTGATTTAACCAAAAAAAAAGAACATTGACATTCTTACTGCTCTCCGATTATTGGGGCTGAGTTTGTGGTGAATATAAGCACATGTGGCACTTTGGCATCAATGTTTTTACGTAGATAGGTGTGATATATAAAAATGTCAGGACATTGTCCAACTACCTCAAAAGTGTCTGACAGGCCTGAGACTCCAGAGGGTTTAACCACAACTGTATCTTATTATGGATATCAAAACTTCTAATGAAACACTGGAAAGGTGTCAAATATGGGATCTTTAATCTCCGGGTTGGCAATCCCCAAGTTGCTCACAGTTGGTAGGCCAGTGCCTTGCATGGCAACTCTGCTGTCATCAGTGTGTGAGTGTTTGTGTGAATGGGTGAATTAGATGTAAAGTGGTTTGTCTGCTAAGGTAGCAAAGCATTACATGAATGCATTTCATTTATAATTTATGAGTGAGAATAACTAAGACAGAGAGAATTACTAAAACAATTATTCATTTATCTAACAAATTGGTTTATTTTTCTTCCAATCGACTAATTGTTCTGCGTAATCGACTTAAAAGCAGTTGTTTGCCTGATTACCTAATTTTACACTTCATGTCATTTGGAAGAGGCTGTTGTGAAGCTAATAAAGTAAGCAGTCTTTTCCATTGTTGAATAATAAATCAAACTTAATTTTTGTAGTGGTTGCCAGATGCTGAGTGTCAAAGATTTCTGAACATGTTGAAGTGAATAGGAAAACCCCTCCACCTTCTTCGTAATACAAAGTCGAACGTTGTCCACAAAGATGTCAAATCAGTGAAGTGGACATGTACTAAAGGAATAAAACGGTTAGGATGATTGCATGTAAATGGATTTGGTCTAATTTTACACCGCATGAAGATATAATGAGGAATTACATACGTTCAGTTTTCAGTTCACCACAATCAGGTCAAATCACCATTAAATGAGCAGACAACTCCTGGACAAGGACTTGAGATTGATGATATTTATAGCATTTCATTTTAAAAGTGGCTCCTAACTGCCTGTGATTTCTTTGAAGCATCTTTTTTGTGAATGGTTCACTTCACCTACAGCCAGCTGTAACTCTGCCATCAAAATCTTTCAGTATAGACTATTTTCAGGAGCTCCGCATGGTCAGAATCAGTTACTGAAGACGCTGCATATACACTGTATGAAACACACAGCACAACGTTATGAATGAGCAAGGCAGGCTTAATTTGAGTCGTCTGGTTTCTATTTTACTTCTAGTAAAATAAGATTGTGCTGATATCTGTCCAAACAGAATGTAATGAATCATCTAAAAAGGTTTTTATCATGATTATTACAATATGAAGGAGTCCATTTTAATTTACATCTTTCTCTCTTACTGACGCCAACAATGCCCTCCTGCAGCCAAAATACTGTCCAGTAGAAATAATGGAATAATAAAAGTGTTTACAACTATTCTATCATACTTAATCATATTAGAATGCATTGTGTTGCATCAGGACAGGCCTGAATTGATTTGCACTGAGTCACCAAGTACAGATTTTGATATGCGTATAAAGATGTTTATTCAGTCAGTCTTTGGAAGTAAAGATAGAGTGACACTTTCTAAAATCCCTGGGTACAAATATTTCAGCAAGACTGACATGCTGCAGCATAGTTTTGCACTATATTACATGAAATCAAAGACCAGACTCTTGGGTCCAGCATGTGGCTTTGGTAATGAGTTATTCATGCTTATAAAATGTTGATTAATTGAACCGTCTCTGACCACAGAAATAATACACAATACTAATTTACGGCGACTTTTTCTTCCCTCTGATTAGTTATTATTGGGTTATTTCATACAGCAAGTCATTACAGTCTGTCTAACACTTCTCCATTTAATTTTTCTCGCGGAAAAATAAAAGTCAATAACAGAAAATGAGAAAAACATGACTTCAGGTCTGTGGCACATTTGCAGCTAGGAGTAAACACAGCGTATTGATGCTTTTTTTACCTCTTATTTAGTTATGACCCACTATTCCCAGATACAAGCAGGATGGCCTCGAGGATGGAAAAACTTGTTTTTATTCAAACAAAGTACAGAAACGCAGCCGTAGAAACGGAGTATTAGTTACAGAGAAGAGCTGAGGGGGATGTCCTGAGCCGAGAGAAGAGGATCTGCGGGTAAAGCAGACATGACCAAAGCAGAACCCCTGTGACGCTCGATTTCCAGCAGGGCACCGGCAGAAATGCGGCTGAAGAGAGAGGATTTGGATTGAAACATAGTGTCAGTCTTACACTAGTACGCTTCACAGCAGGGCTGTTGTGCTATATGCAAAGAGAAGATGGGAAGCTGCGAACTGTCCGAGATTTTGCTGTAGTATGTCTGGTTGCATTAAAACCAGGATATTATTATCTTTATCAGATTTAGATGATTTCTTTTGAATCAAAATCAAGAACCTTGATTTTCCAGGTTTAATTTAATTCACTAGATTAGCAAAACACACACAGTCAAAGCCACATTATTAATTTATTTCTATCAACTTCTGAATTCAAGGATTCAGGTTTAGTAGTCACATACACAAACAAAATGAGGAGGCAAAAGCAATCTGGTATGTTCTTAAAGCTAAGAAGAGACTATAGTGAAAAAAAGAAATATAAAAAATATATAGTATAATTTAAAAAATACAAGGTGCAAAACATTTAAATATGGGTAAAAATGTTACATTCACAGAGCTCACGACTCTAAAGAAAGCTTTACAATAAAACTTTATACAGGCCTGAGTGTCAATATGTGAGGCGATGCAGTGGATTCACAGAGGACAAGGTGCTAGACGAGGCCGAGGATATATGGAGGACAGAGTTCACCATCCTAACGGTCTGAGGGAGGAACATTTTTCGGAGTCTCTCCGTGTTGGACTTGTGGTCACAGAGGTATTTACCTGGATATAAAGGCTGGAACAGTCTATTGCTAGAGTACTGAGGATCATTCATAATCCTACCAGCTGCGGTTCTGCACCCGTCCGGTGTGCAGGTCCAGCAGAGTGGAGGGTGTGCAACACAGGGTCCAATTCTCTCTGTAAGGCTCTACAGTAGTTTTCCAGACCAGTTGGTGATGTGTCCTCGTTATAGGATGTTTTCCACAGCAGGGTAGACACCTGATGGGTCATAGTGGGTGATGGGAAATGCTGAAGGTGTTTATTGTTGGTGAGTCACACACATCGCATTGTTGCTTCTGCCTTTGCCTCCATTGTTTGTCTTTCCTCTTCCATTTGATTTAGTTTCTCGCCTCTGCACTCCAGTTCAAATAAATATGTTCTACCATGACCGGAGATCTTCCTCACAGTCGTACACGAGATAATCCACCACTGCAATAAGCTCAGTGGAAAGTCTGCTTGACAAGTCATTAAATGTTGCTAGATGATGTAATATGCTAATTAGCTAATTGCTAATTTACTAATTTACTAATTAGCGGATTCATGGCGTCATGCGTCATATTTGCATTCTGCCAAGTGTCACCCAGTTTCTGCCCTTTATGTTTGCTTCTCTCCGCCTCTCTGCGCTCACATATACAGTCATTTAATACAGCTGAATTCCCAATAAAGCTGTTCTCATTTACAAGTTTTCCAAGTATGAAGTAGACACTGAAACACGGCCCATTAAGACAACATGCAGTCACCTCCGAGCCATTTCCAAGCTGCTGCTCTGCTGCTGCTAAAATCCTGATTTTATAACGGCCAGAATGTCTGTCTCATTTTGTCTCTCACACAGAGCACAGCCTACGTCTGGGTAACAAACTGCTGCTCCGCCTCTCTGCCACTCACTGAACAGAGCGGACACAGAGAGAGGTGTTCCTCTCGCTCGCGGGGCAGCACTGGCGACTCTCTTCAACGGAAAGTAGCCAAGGTTTGTCCACAAAGTTGCTAGATTTGTCGTAAGGTGCTTTTTTTTATAGAAAGTTGCTGGAGGGGTCCGAAAATGAAAACCACTGTACACACCCACTATCTTTCTTAAAGAGCAATGGCCAATGGAAGACGTCCAACACTTGGTTGACCAATGGTGTAACCTCATCACTCACTCGGGAACATTTGGGGATGTAGAATTAGGATACATTCAGGCAGATTGGTTTTTGGTTTTTAAACCCCAAAACCAAAAAAAGAAGAAAAACAGAGCAGTTTTGCAGTTTTTGTTGTCAGAATTAAAAAACAAAAAACAAGAACATAAAATTTGAAGAAACTGTCCAATTCTGGTGTTTGCATCGTCCTTTTTTTCATTTTTCCTGGATTAATTAAAGAATGAAGAACGGTAGTCAAATGGAACGGAAGTAAAGGTACATATTTCAAAATAAAAGCCAATAGAATAGGGTAGGCATTCTCTGAATGTGTAAATATATGCATGGTTTTTGGTTTAAAACGGAAAAACAAACTGCCTCAAAGAACATGGACCATGTAGCTCTGGACCGTGGCCAGTCCAGCCAACAAACAGATGCAGATAAATATGGAAGAGTATTTCAGAGAGAAAGACCCAGTACATCCTTAATCAGTCAGTATGTGGCTACTTCTTGTGTTTACTTTCACATCAGACTCACGGACAAGCATCTGAAATGAGTCATGTGTGAGTCATGTTTATTTGGAAAGCTGTACAAGGCTCCTGCAGCTTACCCTGTGTGTTCATTGTTCTGCACGAGTCTTTGCCCAAATCTCTACAACAGAGGTGGTGAGTGAAGGGTTAGCATGACCCGTAGAGTCACAATAGCCACATTTATGGGAACAACTATCTGTCCAGTTGAAATATACTATAGCGCAGTGGTTCTCAAACTCAAACTCTGATAATATCTTTGCTTTTAGATGTTTTATTACAGAAAGTGTTTTTGCTCTGCTCAAGGATCCCTGAGGGTTCCTTGACCCCACTTTGAGAACCACTGCCATAGCAAACTTAATGATGGAGTTGCAGCTGAAGCTGACCATGAATCAACCAAGAAATGTAAACCTTATTAGTATTCACTTATTTACTAAATAAGTAATATATTTGTAATTGAAACAGGTGTCCTACAGGTTTGAGGGACAGCTGTAGGGGAGAAGTTAAAGCGAAATGTGTACGACACTGCTGAGGCTGATGTAATGAACAGATGGAGAGAATTCTCAAGTTTGAGAGAGAAAGAGAGAGTGAGAGAGAGACAGAGAGCATAATGGAAAAGAGGGAGTGAGGGGTTGAAGAGAGGGACAGTTAAGGTGATCTATATCATATCTCAGTTGGACAGATCCTCTTATTGTCTGTGGTGCGACACTGTATGACACTGTATTCCTGAAGTTTTGAGTGCATTCATGATTTCGGAGGAGATCATCACTGAAACTGTCTGATGAAAACTATTTCAAAATTGGTTAAGACTACAAAAAATTAATTAATTAATCCGGGCATAGTCATATACTCAAGCTGATATCATCCCACTGATGTTTAGCTAGCCTACATGTTGCCTAGCAACGCTGGAGCAGAAATTCGAAGGCACGGGAACTTTTGTTTTGATGATGTTCATAACAAAAGAACATTATCAAAGATTATCTACAATAAAGAAACACTAGATCATAAAAGATGTTTAATTTAATGACATGGCAGTTTGTTGGCTAGTGTGAGTCAGTTAGTGTTAGAACATGAGTAATAGATGACACTGTGACAATTACACCATTACACAAGCAGAATGTGGTATTATCCCTTAAATGATACATGTATCCAACAAGGGTAAGAAATTCTTGCTTCCTTAATTTATTTATTTTTTTTTTTTTTTTTTGTTCCAGAAATGTGGAATAGAATTTATTGCTCAGCACATGATATATACAGAGAGAGACAGGGAGGGTGTGGGGAGACCCTGCTGTCCCTAATGTGGCCATCTATCACCTGCATCAATCACAATCATGATAAATCACATCTCTCACGCACAGATAAGCATGCACTTGCATGCAGTTACATAAATATGTGCACACACTGAGACATTTCATTAGGGACATGCTCAGTATGCTCCTAACCACAGCTCGGTGGATTGGATTTCCTCTGGGAGATCTTTGAGCTCTACCTTTAGACCGTGGTGTGTGCCTCATGCTTAATGCATACATGCACAAAATCACTCTCTGTTTAACTTCAAATGATGTTCTTTTAGAGCGGCCTACTCTCACTGGCCCACTTAGATGTGGGTCAGTGTATCCTCGCTTCTATTGAAATACATTTGTGTGTTTAGAGGAAAGGATAGTGTAGGAGGATAAACACATTTAGGTTTAGTTAAACATATACTGTAGCTACCCAACACACTGACATCCTCCAACTGGCAATTAGAAATAAAAAGTAATCTGAGGTAAAAAGAAATACGAACATTTTTTAAAGTAGCATTTGCTACAGTTCAGTGGACGCTGGCTGTTTCTGCTGCAGCTGTTCTTACAGTTTGAATTAGGTGATGAGGTCATTAATGTAACATGCAAATCAATGTGGATCAGAGGTGGATAAAACACAGCTTCACTACTTGAGTCAAAGTATAGATGCTCCTGGTCAAATATTACTCTAAAGTGAAAGTTGTTCAGTCAGATTTTTACTTGAGTTAAAGAACTGGAGTGCTTTTAAAAATATGTCAGAATTCAAAATGGCATTTTTGTGTCAACAAATGTCAACTCACTGACTGACTGACCTGCAGAATAAAGAGCTTGTAGGATACGCTTATATAGTAATGGCCATAAAAACAGAAATTAATCAACAAAAAGAGCTATTGTCGTTTTCGTATTTCAGGCAGTAATGAAGTTTGGTCCTGGTAACACAGCAAACACACAAAACTAAAGGAATCTGTCTTTATTTCTAAAACTTCAGACATGGACTTAAGATAAGGCCGCGGTGCTCTGCTGAAGAATCTTATCTAACGTAGCCATCGTTCAAACTGAGCTGTTCAAACACGCAGCAACACAACATGACTGACAGTGTAGGAGTTGGCTGATTGTTTTTTTCTCCTGTGATGAACACAGTGTACGGTCCATCACATTTTCAAAATAAAAGAAAATTCATTCCACTGACTAAGTGCGATGGAGTAAAAGTGATACGTTTTTTAAAAATATAATACTCAAGTAAAGTACAGATACTTCATATACTTAGCTACAGTACTCAAGTAAATGTACTTGGATATTGTCCAACCCGGATCTGGATGTGATAGAATGAAATACTAGTGAATGGTGTTCAGCCTCTGTTTGATTACATGCAGACTGTAAAGTTGTATTGTGATATTTTATCTTTTTTCATGCATTGGTATCTGACGAATTCCCATCATTGCAAATCATTCCATCAATGCATTTTGTATTTTCTCTTAAAGTCATGAAGCATGGCTGGAGACAAATTAATGCATTTGCTTCATATTTTCATGCATTCATGCTCTCAGCACGAATATTAATCTGTTCACACACACACACATAATTAAAAAGAGATGGGGATGCATTACAAAACAATAACAACATTATGTGCACTATACTGTATATTGATCTCTACATTTATATTTATATTAGACGTGAAATGTTTGTGGAAATAACCACTGAGAGTCACAGGTCACATAAAAAACAAAGAAACTATAGGCCTACACACACACACACAAGGACGATAAAGATAACAGAATTTTCCCACGATGCATGCATTGCATCAATAATATGTCGTGTTAGTTCTGTGACCTTGCTGAAAACAAAATGACTTAATGAATGGCTTTTTGTCAGACCATTGGTAGAAAGTCCATTATTTTACCACATATTTCCCAGTGAGCACTGCCTTGTTATCAAAGAGACGATCCCAATTACTTTGCACCAACTTCGGTGGATGTTTGTGGAACGTCTTTGTCGTGCTTTTACATTCTTTCACCAGCCACTGACACATCAAACAAAAATAAATCAATGCTTTAACTAGGAAATATCACTTGCTCATGATTAATCATCTGTTTGTGTGTTTGCGCGTGTGTGTGTGTGTGTGTGTGCGCAAGAGAGAGAGAGGGAGAGAGATTAAGAGAAAGTATCTGTGTTGCAGAGATCAAGAGCTTATACAGGCATCAGCACCCCAGGAAGAGTTTCCTTTCATGAGTGTTGTTTTCCTTTAAGCAGAAATAAGCCCGATGCTTTAATCTGTCCTTTGTCTGCATCGTACGTGGAGATTAGAGCTGATCCATGTCTGTCATGATTTCGTTTGACATGAGTGTGTGAATCTAACACAGACATGCATGTTCACACACACAACACACACACGTATGCACATACAGTACATACATACGAACGAGCAGCCGTGCTCATACACACAGACCTTGTTATGGTAATAATTTCCAACCACCAAAGTTGCGGTGCAGACGGTTTTTCCGCTGTTCTCATTAACTTTTTTCCTTTTCAGAAAGAATCTACTTGACACATTCTGTCTAGTTCCCATTGTCTGCCTCGCTTTTCCTGGTCTTTAGGGAAATGAGGGAACATGCTACTTCACACGGACGGGGTGGGGAGTCAGAACAGGGTAATTGGAGCCCTGAGTGGAGTAAGAGGCTTGCCATCCCTTTGAGAGTGGCTGGCATATGTCTGCGTTACTTCCAGCTGTCCTGACTGAGAGCAAACTAATTACATCGTGTTTGCATCCTGCTAATTAGTGTCCTAATTAAAAACACATAAAGGCATTAGAGGGGGGTGGATGATAGTAGGGACAGCTCTGGGCATGTAACCTGTGTTCTTGAAAAGACTAGAACTTTGTCTTAGAAGTAGTTTTCCTTTGGATTGGCTACAGAGCAGGGGAGCAGCACGTACGTATAACTGTTTGCCTTTCAATTAAGATCGTTAGTGTTGTGTTAGCAATGATATCAAAGCAGTGAAAGCATGGACTCACTTGTGTGGGTCTATCATATGTATAAACTTCAGTTTTCACAGATAATTCACAGAGGCTACTACTTGTACTAAAGATTATATCTCCCAGGCTTTTAACTGCCATATCACAGGTCAGATTACACCAAAGTCTTACTAAGTGTGTTCCCATCCACTTATTTTTTATGTTTAAATAAATAAAATAAAATAAAATAAAAACACATGCAATATTTAAAAAAAAATGTTATGCTTCACTTGGGTAGAAAACTTCCATAAAAGTAAAAAAATGTGACTAAGTGCTCAGTGATAGAAACAGACCTGATGAGTAAATCATGACACACATGATGCATGTGACTTAAACATCAGACTCTCTTTGTCTGCAGTGGTTAAATGGCACTCGACCGTAGAATTAATGCTGCCAGCTGTTTATCTTGACATTTGCATCCTCTCATTTTTTTTATAACAGTAATGAATGAAAATACATCCATTCATTCATTTGCACTTCTTAAGGGATTTCGGGGAAATTCGGTTCAAATTTGTGCTACATTTGGATGGAGACCTGTGTCACTGTTTCCCCTGCCGTGCTATCTGACACCATTTATCAGAATCAATGGTTTCACACTATAAACCTAATACTGAGAATAAGGGCAGGACCTTTATTTGGCCATTTTTCTTTTACAAAAAACGGACAAACAGCTGAGGATCTGCAGTAGAAGAGATTCACATTCCCCTGCATCACTGTTTCCAGAATTGCACCTGTGTTTCCAGTCTTGTGTACAAACACTTGTGTGTGCTGCCAAAGATTTATACACAGATCCCTTTTTAACCTTAAACCATTACCAGGTTAGACCAGTGGCCGTACTGACCAATAACATCCACAGCTGGTGTATCGGTAATATGAGGGCCCTCCATGTACTGATACAGTCTTCGTACAGTATCATGAACTTTCAAGGGCGTACTTTATGTTTTCCAAAGTGATGCACAACACTTCAGGGGACAGTCCTCGACTCATGAGCCAAGCCATCCCAGGATTTCACCACTTGAGCTGCTGCTCCTGTGACAGCGCGTTAGGGGACTAACCAGGGAGGAGGCTACATCAGCCAAGTCATCTCTGAGCGTCACGAGAAAGTTGTCCAGAACCACTGCGAGCGTTCTTTCCACTTGAGCTTTTTCCAATAACTGAAAAAATCAAGTGTGGGGAAGGACGTGACAGAAATGCCCTTTTTTTTTTTTTTTTTTTCTTGCTATAGAGCGTGTGCAAACGCAACACTTCCCGCGGGTAGATTATTATGTGGTTATGAGATCTACAAGGGACAGTTGGTGTTTGTCCTGAAGGTAAATGAATCCGTTTTTCCTCTCCAAAATTATAAATCAGACTCAGATCTTTAAGATGTGTCTTGACAGCTATTGGCTTGTCACTGGACATCACATTAGCTCTGGCATTTCATATGCCTTTGGAATGTGCTGTGCTCTAAGGCAGCGACAGAGGTTTTCTCTGTGATCTTGAGCAGAATTAATCACCAGCAGCTCCACTTCCTCCTCACGCCGCCACCCTGTATCGGTGGGAAGGAGGGACCCCTGACCAGAATGTTCTCCAAGTTCATCCTGGGTCATTGTCGGCGCATCATAACTCGAGGACATCACCTTGGCCTTGCTGTTAGAGTTTTGTATTTTTTTTTCATGGAAGTGGCAGCAGCATATTGCTGCAATATTGCTTTTGTTGTGAAAGGCCACTAGTGTCGCCCCCAGAAAACAATACTGGAGGAACAGCAGCAGAGGATTTTTACTCCCCTTTATACAACTGGAAAATTCCAGTGCTGAGAGAGTGCAGAGGTTCTTCCTCCTCACTGCAGAGTAACAGCTTGTCACCATCAAGGAGCGAGCGCTCGGTCTTGCACGCCAGAAGCAGAAGTGATGAGGATCGGTGGGGTGGGGTGTGTTGACAAACACATCTTTAGCTATCCAGTCCTTTAATGCAAAGTGATGTAAAAAAAACAAAAAAAAACAAAAAAAAACAAAAAAAAAACAAACAAACAAAAAAAAAAAAAGTCTCTAACTTATGGCTGAAAGCCATCAAACGACTAATGGCTGTTTGCAATGCAAGTGTTTGGAGAGATGTGAGCAGCAGAGTGAATTACAATGCTCCTCATTTAGCTGAGCACTTGAAGAAAATCATGTTGGAGAAGTATAATGAGTTCCTGCAAACAGCAGCTCAGATATCTGTGAGGCAAATATTTGAGCTGCGCTAAAACAACGACATAATGCATCACGACAGCAGCAAAACTACAGAAGAAACAAAAACAAAGAGAAACAAAGAATGAAGTGAAACGATTGGTTAACCATTTCCTCTTGTTGTGAGAACAACAGCCGGCCCTGTGACCGCTGTCTTACAAGCAGTGCACTCCTGCAGTCACTCACCGAGGTGTGTGTGTTGAGAACATCTCTCGAATTCAGATGGAAGAGATGATGTGCAGTGACTTTCAAACTGCTGCCGTGTCGCTTAATTTGAGCTCACGCTGGATAGATTCAGGTTCAACAGTGTGAAAGCGAATATTTTAAGCTGATGAACCGGGCCCGGCTCTAGGCATGGGCACGGGGGGTGGGGGGGTCAATGCCCCACCAAATTCTCCGACAGCCCCACCAAATCGTCCTGCTTCATCCCAAAATTAAAAAAATAAGTATTTTATTTTATCCTTGTTGATTTGACCAATCATAAACATGCCACATTCAAATAATCAAAGATTATATAAATCCGATTTGTTGGTCTGATCATGTAAAAACTTCGTTAACATTTCGATGCCGACCCCCGAACCAGTGTAGTGCAGTGCAGTGCACCCCCAGTTTTAAAATCTAAAACTGACATTTATTACATTGTAGCATCCCATTCGAATAGAAAATACATGAGTAGACTACAAAAATATACTGGCTTTAGGCAGATTATTATTATTTTTAATATACCAGTCCATGTAAGAATAGATATAAATAAAGTTGGCTTTAGTTTTAGATAAATACAACAGTGCATGTTATTGCTTACAGTCCTAAAAAACATTCATAAAGCGCCCCAGTAATGAATCTTGAAGTCTGGCATTTAGTGACCAGTCAATATCTCTTAATGTCACCCCAGTCAAAGCAGTCTAAAGCCGGGCCTGTGAAGAACCAAGAAAATAAATAAATAAATAAATGACTTGTAACCAGCAGAATGTTGAATAACTTCTAACATGTCAGAGATTGAGACCAAATGAAATAGAGTACAAAATATATATGAAGAAATCCATACAAGTTGCCGTGCTATCGCTTAATTCCTTAGTTATTACCAGATAACCAACACCGTCAGTGCCGGCGCACACTCCATTACTAGTTGCAATGGGGTGAAACATGTCTGTAATATACACTGTGTAATCTGCGTAATTACAAAAATTAGGTGGTTAGATGATCGACTAATTTCATCATTTATCTTAGCTTTTTTTTTTTTCCCGCCCTCCACCTGATTCTGTTTCAGCACGTGTCTGCCTGTTCAGACGGGCTGTATGCCTCCACCTCCGTGTCTCTGGCGTTGCTCGCATCAGAGCCGACATTAAAGTGCATGTGTTTAGAGCAAAGCCTGAGATTCTGCTGCCAGTTGTTTTCTGTTTTTTTTTTCTTTCTTTTTTTTTGTGCTGTGCTGAAATTGTCTAAGGTATGACAATTTGTGCAGCTGTCTTCACTTCCTCGCTCACATCCACCTGAGAGGTAGATAAAGCGATGAGTGAAGACTTGTCAGCCTGTTTGATAACATTTAAATCAAAGTTCTGCTCAGGGCATACTCGTCTGAGCCCCGTGTTACAGAGATCTGCCTCGCACTGACAACAATCTCAGCCTGTGCAGCAGAAAAAAGTTGAGCCGGGGTAATTTTCGAGCGAGATTCTGAAAGCTTTAGAAGTTGCTTAGCCTGGCAAAAACTCCACAGCATTTGTGTTATTAAGGCATCGCGGATTTACCTGTAGCCAAGTCGCAAAATAGCCTCTCTTTAAAGGTTAAGTCATAAAGTAGAGGTTTTCAACGGCGCGAACGCTTCGAGGCAAACCTGATATTGTGGCATGACTGTGCCTCTGCCTCTCTTTCAGTGTGCAGATCAATTCAAGGCTTTTTGGTTCTTAAATGAGGAGGGGAATGTCAAAAACTCTTACTAATTTGCAACAACATCTCAACAAGCTGGAGTTGACCTGTGGGAAAGCGCTGACATTTAAAGGTCTTGAATTATTCACTTGTCATGATTTCTAATTTACTATTCTCGTGATGGAAATATGCTATGCAACAGGACAGAGCCTGTTTGTTCCCCCTAGATGTATTTTTTACTCTGTATAAAAGTATAACTGTATAGGCATTAGGGATACATTAAAGAAGTAAGCAAATGTCCAGTCACTCTACTGTATTTTGGCTTTATTGAAAATTTATTGAATAGTGTAATATTATGGCTTGTATTTGCTTCTGCATCCTTTTTCAGTATTTGCACCTTAGTGCCTCTACCTATCCCCAGTTTTTCAATAAGCCTATTATGTGAATGAAGAAGAGGCTTTTTTTATATTAAATATCTGCAAATTCGTATACAATACAATATGCCATAATAATTCCATATAATCCCTGACATGTTGTTCAGTAATTGAAATTTCAATGGTAGCAGATAATACACAACATAAAAACGACGAAAATGTGCAGGTAGGCAGGTTCAATTGAACATTTTTATTTGATTATTTCATCGTTAATTAACATTTTCATAATGAACACTTAGGAGAGTTCTGTGTGTTCATTTAATCTTTGGGAGACACTAGGGAAGTGAATCCACCTCTGCCTTCTGAGCTATCTAGAAGCACATGAGATTTCATCATCTGCTTAATTGCTTACCCTAATTTGCTTTACTGGCACTGTCACAGCCCCATTGTACTGTTATCAAATCACTGGGCACTGTAATTAACTTTACATTGTAACCACCACCTCTGTAACTGGCACAGAGCAGCCGTTAAATGCCTTTAACTTTATTGTCTTTGTTTTTTTTTTTTTTTGGTTTTTTTCTTCTTTCCTTGCAGAATGAGTATACGTGTCCACGCCCCCTACCTGGTGCCTGGCTTGGAGATGTGCCTACCATCCATTAACCCCCCCACCAACAAAGGTAACTGCTTTGGATGGTTGCAGCAAACCACAGTGAAACAGGGATACACAGGAGAGGGACACGTGAAGAGAACCCATCAGGATCCTACTCCCATTACTCACATTCAAGAATACATTTCAAATGGTCCTCCACGCTAACAAGGACAGCCATGGACCAGGGCAAAGAGGAGATAATACTGTCTTTTTCTTTTTCTTAAGATTTTATAACATGTTTTTTTTGGTTTTTTTTTTTTGACCTGTGGTCACTGGTCATCAGCTTTGTTGCATTTCTTCACGCTTTCACTACACAAACACTGACGTCGATCATTGTGGAAATGCAGTCCTATGGTGAACAGCAGAGCACTGGAAGAAGACTCATGAGCACTGATGGATGGTTCTAACCAACACGTGAGCTTACTGTATAGACTGCAATAGCTTATTGTCTCCATGAGGACAACGTGGCATTGTTTTAAAAATGACAGGCAAACGACTGTACAAAATCCAAGAGGCTTTAAAAAAGTGTAAACTGAGCAATGAATCATTATTGAAAATGCACTGAAGAGGTAGCTCTGACCACTCTGCTAACACAGCTGTGTATAATTTAAAGTGGGTTTGCATACTTTGATTCCATATGAAGCATCATGTTTTCATCTTTCAGTATTTTTTTCTTTTTTTTTTCTTTTTTTTTTTTAAGATAGACTAATCAAAGGATGATGTAAATGTGCCTCACTGGAGCGGAAAAATTATGAGATGAGTCACTGATTTTCTGTGCACCTGTCAGTAAAGAGGAGTGAGGTGGAAATCAAGTCAGCAGCTGGAAGATTGTTTGAAGCGTGGGAAAAGTTGCCAGAGGAAAAGCAAACTATCCCCCAGCCAATGACTTTTGGTGAGTTTTTTTTTTTTTTTTGGTTTGTTTGTTTGTTTGTTTGTTTGCTCTTTTTAAAAAAAATTTCTAAGTTGTTTCTAATTGCAATCAAACAGTGGCGATCTAGTTTGATTTGGAGGACAGGAGAGGCAATCAAAAGCAAAAGAGGGAAAAAAGAAAAAAGCTCCTATCAAGGCTAAAATGTACTTTTCTGCAATTGTAATGTTGTTAATGTTGTACTTTATGAATATGTGTTCCTGCCATTATCAACACCAAATACCAAAGAGCCAAATGAAGCATTTTTTTTTGGCGTTTGGCTCTCCCAACCATGGGTTATAAACTATCCAGGATTTGTCCCCTTAAAGGTACTATATGTAAGAATGTGGTGTAATTTACATGTGTTAATCACTTTTTTATTGCCAATGTGTGAACGGAGTATGGTGAACCTAAAAAATGAGACCCAAGATGTATTCGCTCTCCTACAGCACTGGTTCTCAAACCTTTTCACATCAAGGACCCCTGAACTGACACAAATTACACCATGGACCCCACTCTGATAAGATTTTTGCTTTTAGATATTTTATCACAGAAAGTTTTTGAAATCCATGGAATTACAGTGGAAATAAATGATTCCCCTCTGTCCTGGGGACCCCCAGGAAATGCCTCAAGGACCCCTCGGGGTCCACAGACCCCTCTTTGAGAACCACTGCCCTACAGCACCAACAGTGTGCAACACTAGCTAACGTTAGCTTAGAACTGAAGTCCGCTAACGTCACCAACAACCGGCTCCCAGCACAAAACGAAATGTATTTGACATTTTTCCAGTCTAAGGTTACTCGTACCACTCCTATATCCCCTGATGGTTTAGTATTGTCATTGCCTCAACCCACTGCCAGACCCATTCTGTACAGTAGCGTTAGCCAAACTATGGTCTCGCATAGCCAGACCTGCCCCCACACTTTGTTTTAGCACCATGTCAGCGCTGGAAAGTCAAATACAGTCTAAAGTATAGCTAATTTATAGTCAAACTATGGTTATATTCACTCTCATATAGGCTATGTCACGTCACTGTTTTGGTTGATTCCCTGAATGCTCACTGTACCTATGCTAACTCTAGTTCACTTAATGGCCACCATTATTATCATTATTAACAAGGGGTTTCCTGAATGTTACATATAGCACCTTTAAAAGAAATCCACGAAAAATCAAAAGAAGCCTCAACTCCTCTCACATCCAGCAGTGCTCTGTAAACCGAATCTGCTTTTTTTTCCCCATGTGTGTAATGTGTACGTCTTTGTGAACCAATGTTGCAACGACAGTCTTGGTTAGGAAGCACTTGTCTGAAAGATAACTCTGAGCACTGCTTTACATTTTGTGACTTCTGTTTAACACATGCTTCACTTTCCTTAAAATAATCAGCCCGTCTCTCTCTCTTTCTCTCTCTCCTCTCGAGAAGAGATAGCAGATGTTGCTGTGTGTGATTCTGCGTGTGCTTGTGTTTCATCCATTATAAGTTTTTAATTATATTTGAGACGCATTTAGTTGTGAATTGTTTGTTTCAACCTGCAAACATAATCTTTCTACGCCAGAAAATGGTAATTTTCTATTGTAAATTTCTGCTTTCCCCCCTTCAATTTGTTGATATTTAGTAAGCAGCTGTATTCTTTGTTCACTTTCAACAGTATGTTTTATAATGAAAATAATGACTTTATTGTTGAGCAATATGAATTGGTCAAATTAAAATAATCATTAATCATTTTTTGTGTTCAGGCTGTATGTGTGTATGCATGTGTACAAAGCATTTCCTGATTGTGTTAGTGCTGGCCACTCTAATTGAATAAGCTTGTACCCTGCTCATGTCTCCATTCATACCCGTTGAAATCCTGTCCTGCTCCCCGCAGATCTGCAGCGACGAGGCTGTCACATCAACATTAGCCTCATTAATTTAGAGAGCAGAACATTGATCTCTGTTCGACCGCTCTGTTCGCGGTGACGTTCACTGCGGGCCCCACCAGCCCTCTAATTACGCTTCTTGTGTAATGTGTTGCATATCTCAAGAGGGGGCCCTGCTTAGTGAATTTGCTGCACATTCACTGCACTTGGAACATGTCAAGCTGTCAGCTCAGAGGTCCAGATGGCCAATCTGCCCGATGCTCCCTGTGGTATTTTCACATATACATACTCTCTACCTATCTCCCTCTGCTACTACATCTCTCCCTTGCTCATCCTGCCTGCCTTCCTCTCTGTCGGGTGCCCAGATCTCACTCACTTTTGGTTTCTTCCCATTATTTGTGACGTTTTTTGGTCACTCGTCGCCATCTCTATTCCCTGCTTCCTCCCCACCTGTCTAAAGGGTTGCTTCACCAAAGTAATAGACAGAGATTTTTCCTTTTGTCCCCAGTGGTCTCGGTCCATGCATATAGTTTCAGTTTTACCCTCATTTGCCAAACAGGAGACAGTTCCATGCACCAAAGTAGAGCTGCAACTAACAATTATTTCCATTATCAATGAATCTGTTAATTTCTGTTAATAATTTAACACATGAGAAAACTATAACTCCAAGTCCAAGGTCACATTTCCAGGTTGTTTTGTCTAATACTCAAAGATATTTCATTTGCAATTATATCAAACATTTATGGCATTTTAGCTTGAAAAATTACTTAAGATTATTTTTCTGACCATCAAACATCAAACAACATAATTGTTGTATCTCTGCAGAAAAGATCCCCAGCTGGATAAACCACTGTGATTATCTTGGCCGACCACTCGGCGCCTTAATCAACATAAATCAACAAATCAGCATGACTTAATCATCGAAGTTGTTTATCAAGTAAAAACTCCATTCAGTTACTGGTTCCAGTTTGAGTTCTGAACTGTTGGTTGCAAAAAAAACTAAAAAAAAAAAACAATACGACATTATCTTGGGCTCTGGGTGACTGTGAGGGTCCACTTTATAAAATGAATGTTAAATGAAAAAAATATGAAAAAATGATTGATTTGATTCATCAAAAATGAAAATAATCATTAGTTGCAGCCTTAGTGGTTGTACATGAAAATATTTTTTGTAATTTGAACTGATCCTTTAAATATCCTGTCATGCATATAGTACATCTCTGAGCTCTGTATCTGCTGTATTTTTCTGTCTCCCTCTGTGTCTGTCTCATCCACTGCTGCTCTCTATGATCTCCATAACTCAGTCTGCGTCTCTGGCGCTGCATGTCCAGTGGCAGCACAGACAGGGCTGTATGCCTGAGAGCAGACACCATGCATAATTCATGCAGCTTAGGCTCCCTGTTGACCCACGTCCAAACAGTTGGCACTCTATAACACTTCCACAGAAAGGCCCCAGGAAGAAGATGTTAAACTATAAGCAAAACACACTGATGTAAGATTTATCAAGCCGCTCCCATGACATTGTAAACATCATAACTTTCAAACATCGTCTCTATCTGCCATCTCAGACTGGATGATAAAAGGCCAGTTTAAAGTCTCTGAAAACCTTTGAAGCAGAGATACGCACATGCAGGCCGAGCAAGACAGTGGATTACAATATAGAGAGTTGAGAAAAGCTCAAATTCAGACAAAGATTTGATAAGAGAGAATTTCATTGCTTCATGGTGACTTGAGAGATGGTGAGATTTTGTTGCACTTTACACCGAAGCACACAATAAATGCAGCTGAGGAAAATTTCAAACCCGTACCAAAACAGAAGACAGTATACAGAAGAAACTTTCAGTAGACAGGAAATGCAAACATATTCAGCTCCCCTTTTGTGCCTTGATGTATAGTGTTAATTCATTAGGAGATTTTTCTGATTGGTAAAGGCGTAAAAGAAAAGAGCAAACAACCTGTTTGAATCTCATGTTCCTCCCCCTCCTCCCCCTCCTTCCTGTTCTCACTTCAAAGAAATGTGCCACTAATAACTTTGCCTAACCTCGCGGCGATTGATTCACTGACGAATCATTCTTTTATTTAAGGCTTGTTAATTGGATTCGACACTCTGATGTGAAGTTTCATTCAGGAGCCATTCAGCAATGCGTAAGAATGACTCCTAATCACTCATGACCTCATATAATCTCCAACTTGAAGCACAGCTCACCGGGTGGCTTTCAACTTTGATTAAGGCTTTTTGGAGTAAATTAGTCAGCGGCTGCTTAGGTGAAGTGACTTAGAAGGTAAAACACCGAACTCCTACTGTCGAACGAATGGCGGACTCTTTATGTAAGCACTGCTTTTTTCAAAACAGTCAAATCACTGCTGCTGCAACCCACACCAGAAGTAGTGTTCAACAGATCATCTGCTTCAGCCATCTGCTCCTGAATGGAGAGCTGCAAGGTTCTCAATGAGATCATGCCTGATACCATCAATGCCAACTGCTGGTCTGATGCTTTTCTCCTGTTTCCACCTCGTTTTATTTTATTAAATCTTCAATCAGGATGAGCAAACACTGCCATGGAAACCAAGGAAATGTTTGCTTTTTGCCCATTCTCCATCGATCCTGGGAATGCAGCCTGCAAGGTATGCCTCACTCCTCTGCATTTAAAATCAAAGCACACATTCCAGCCCAGCAACTGTTGACTTTTTCAGCCATGATAACAAAAAGCAATACCCGCTCCCTCAATTTCGTTGAAAGAGATTTTTGGTAAGTTTTCTTTTGCACCGCACCAGGTTTCTTGCTGGGAGCAGGTGATGGTGATTGTCGCTTGACAGGAACTTCAGCCATAGTTTTGTCTTCAGAGGTTACAATATGTCCTCAGAGCGGTGCTACATATTCAGGGCAGATTGGAGGCTACACTGAGTCGTTATTGTTAAGAGACGGGACTGGTTGATACAGGCTTGGCCCAACCGGTTAGCATGCTTTCAGTAGAGGAAACTAAGTGATAGAGAAAAGAATTAACATTGTTGTTGCTTTCCACCGCTGGAGACAGCTCTTGGTGAGTAAAGGAGAAGAAGTTTGATGCTGAACTCGCAGGGGTTTCTTTGAGACTGGTAAGTAAACAGCTGTTAATGCTAACGCTGGCTATGTAGCAATAGCAAACACTTCCATATCGATCCTTTAACAGCAACTCCAATATGAACATACCAGGACTCTTGGAAGAAATTAGTAATGTAGAGTATGTTGATGGTCGGTGATTTTCACCTTGTCACCCCCCATTCACCAAGCAGTGTTGGGGAGTGACAATAAACTTCATTCCTGAAACTGCACAAGACAACAGTAGCCTCCACTCGACAACAAAGCATCTCCAGCTTTTGCAGAGGGTATCCTATCTATACCATCACAATGCGTAAATCTAAACTGAATAATCCGCCTGACAAGAAGCACCAGGCTAAGACATGTCAGCTTTGCAGCAGATAATTATCAACTCACGGATATTAAAATCTGAAATTCATGCATTGGAGCAGAAATCTGCTCCATCTTTTTATGGAATGATATGCAGCACTGATAAGCTGCAGATGACCATCAGCATTTGGATGTGGAGCTTATGAGTTTGGTCATGTTTGCAGCTGTGAGTAGAAACAGAATACACCACTGAGTGGACAAAATGTAATGGAGAAAAAGCCTGTCCAGTGGCATCACTGTCACTTCCTGAAAAGGCAAGATCTACATAGCCTAGGGAGCTTCACTGATTTATGTTTTAATCAAATTAGTCTTCTAATGTATCAACAGTGTAGCCCCAGAGCCTCTACTGAGATATATCCACTGGACAGTACAGTAACAGAGTAACTAGGGGCATGATGAATGACAAAATACCACAGCGTAGATCTAAATTTAGACAATGAGCTTTCTGTCAACTCTGGAACACTTTCCCCAAAAAAATCAAATTAATTACAATTAAAAAAATCTGACACCACAAGGTTTAAGGGCTGCTCACACGCAAATGGAATATATGCGCAGTGCATATGTAGTGCCCTTCTAATTTAGTTTTCATATTGTATAATTTTGATATGTAAATTCAGTGCAGTCCTTATACTGTAGAACTGGTAATGCTGGCTCAGATATTGCTAATCTGGGTTCAATTTTGGCACTTAAAATGTAAAATATTTTATTTTTGATAAGGTGTTCGAACATCTCATGTTTTGAGGAGGTCAGGTTCAGGTACATTTTCTGTTTCTTTGTGGGATAGGTGGTAGCATGTTTGATCAGCCAATCAGTGAAAAGTTAAGATGAGTATTGTAACCTTAAGAGGGCAGGACTGAACTTAGAGTGAGGGCAGACAGGTTCACAGAGACACAGGAGGACAATAGTCAATAGAGATGTGCGCTGTTTAAGTTCCTTATCTTCTGTATTATTCAACTAACTCAAGCAATAAATCATTCTATATTATGACTAACACAATATTAGATAGATTAAACATAAACTGTTCTTTCCTGTAGGCCAGGCCTATATGTGGATGAAATTAGATGAATTGATATGAATGACATATTTTTATTTAACTACTTCAATCACAGTAGGATATTGACTGGTTTGTTTAACTTGAAATTGTCCGTCATTATGCAGACATGGTTATCTTCATGGAGATCCCAGATCTCAGCTTACATTCCTTATATAGCTCCAGAACGGCAAACTGGCTAAAATATGTGCGAGAGGGCATGCTATACCGCTTATCCAGTGTATTTATCAAAGCTGTGAGCCCAGGCTTGGTCATTACATTCATATGGAGTTATGCTTTCATACATTACAGTTAGTGATCCTTGTCGGATGGTATTTGGCTTACTTGACACACTACACAACCGACGTACTGCTCCTCTTAGACACTATAGTTTCCGCAGTGCCAGGTTTGGTCGAGCCTGATGCCATTATACAAAAGGTCAAAGTGTAGACTGCCAAGTTGTTACTCCCTCTTTCAGCCGACTGCTCTACTCTTGCTAGCGTGTCACATGACCAGAGTGTAATCGCAGCCTTTGCGGTTAGAACATCGCATTTTATCATATCGCGACATTATCGCAAAAGCAATTAATTGTGCAGCCCTGGTGAGTATGGTTACTGAAAACTGTAAAAAAAAAAAAATATGCAGCTTTATGGTTAGAAGACAACATGTTTATTAGGGGTTGTGAATTTTATCATAGTGTGCTTTGGACACTGACACCAATGCTGCTGCAGTAGATGTGCTCAGGACTTGCCACTGCAATGGAAAATGGCTTCTTGTACTTGGACATAGCCCCAGGACTGGTTTTCCTCATCGCTCAGCTCACTGCTGGACCGGTGGTTTAAATGGACTGTTACTACCAGCTCTCTGTGTTTCCATGGGACAGTGAGTACAGACAAATCTCTACTCTAGGTTTACAAATGAGCTCCTACAGTGCACCAACCCATGTGGTACCAGAGACTAAAATAACAAATAGATAAATAAATAATTAAATTAAATTAAAAAAAGGCTATCAATTTTATTTTATCTCATGTGATTTCATTTGGGGTTTTAAATAAATATTGTTCTATTTTTGCATTTAATCGTTGGGTTTGACATTTATTTATGTTTAACAGTCATGTAATTCATGTGATGTTAATATGATTTGTGGTTAAAAATAAGGGGCATATTTTGGTTAAAATGTGATGCATGGGAGCTAAAGCTCACACTAACAGTACAGCTCTTTAATAAGCTAACTGGGCCTCTTTGCGCCCTAGTTGAAGTCATACACCTGAAGTCGTATCTGTACACATATCCTAAACTTATATTTATTTGTAGCTCTCACCAATTTATCTCACATGCATTTAAAAAAAAACAAAAAAATAAAGGTGTATAGGGTTTAAAGGTGTGTACTACAAAATCCTGTCTAAAAAATTAGAATTGAGTGAGTGGGCTACACATATATTGAATATCAATAAATGAAATATATGTACAAATAAAATAAAAACTTATATGTAGAAATTATGTATAAAACCTTTTAGAAATTGGAACAATTTCATTTATTAACATATATATCTAGCTCATACAAACGTGTGTCTATGTATGTATGCTTATATTGTAAACATATGTTATGTAATATATATATCCATCCCAAAGCCTGTCAATATGTGTTGACATTATATACAGTAGGGTCCAAAATTCTGAGACCATTTTCTGAGGACATACCATATCATATAAAAATTCATCATATAGATG
Source organism: Seriola lalandi dorsalis (assembly GCF_002814215.2). Lineage (NCBI taxonomy): Eukaryota > Metazoa > Chordata > Actinopteri > Carangiformes > Carangidae > Seriola > Seriola lalandi. Next base: position 71,871 of record NW_019522507.1, on the reverse strand, counting down.
TTTTTAATATATGTAGGCCTACATATACAAGTTTTACTATGGGTATTTGATAAGTGTTATTAACCTATATCTTCATATATCCAGAGGATGTATATATGTGATAATAATACATCCCCTTATGGGTAATACTAAGTCTAACCCTAACATATATGGCAACATCACACTTGATATAGAGACATGTGTGCAGTCTGTTACATTTCTGTATGAGTGGCTAGAAACAAACCAGAGCTGTAGCCATTTTTTAGCTAATTGTACTCTTAATATACTATAAATATGGAAATACAATGACCAAAAAGTAAGTGTGACTTTACTAGAATGAAAGCTGTATATTTTAGTTATACTGTGTATATAAAAGCCCAACTAGGGACAAGAGATGAAAAAGTTGCAATAGCTATAAAACACATCAGCGTGCTCTGTATTGAAACTATGTTAAATTGCTTTGTCCTTATCAAATAAAATAGAATAGATAGAAAACAGGAGCTCAACACTTTAAATGGAATTATTATAGTAGTATGTAACAGTAAAGCAAGCTGCCACATAAGCACTTTGCTTTGAGTTGAAATAGTTTTCTAATGTTTAGCGGAGAAAATGTACATGTTACTACTTCTATATGAAACATTCTGATTTTACCTTGAAGCCAATAATATGGGGAAATGATTGTGTGAATGGGCTGCAAACAAAACTAAGCAATAGAATATAGTCACCTATCCAATAGTCAATAGAATACAACAACCAAAAGTGTCATGGTCACTGATAACAGCACAGGCAGGGAACACTCAAATGCAGACTCAAAGATGATAAAGTGAAGTTGCGTTGATAGATGAAATAAAGTGCACGGGCAGACGGGTAGACAAGCAGCCAGGTAGGTAGGTAGACCTCTGGCACGTAAATAGATAATCCAACAATGCGCTGATGACAGTGGCAGGTTTAAACTGTGGCTGGGGTGATGAGGTAATTTGGAGCAGATGTGTGAGTGGGCAGGCGAACACAGGAGATTGGAGATGAGAAACAGGTGAACAGGTGGGTGTGAAGACAGGAATAAAAGTCCGGGCACATCTGCTGGGAGGTCTGAGGAGATGAAGGGACAAACAAAGCCAGGGAGAAGTGAGCAGGGGCGGGAGACAGGGGCCGAGGGGAACTGAGGAACAGATCTTGATAAAAACAACAATGAGCAAAAAACAATTTTTGCCAAAACACTCAAACACAAGTCCCTCAAATTGATAACAAAGGTAAATAAACAGTTTAAAAGCATCAGGATATCACCTACCAACCAAAAACCAGGGGAAAAAAAAGAGTTTAGTCACAACAAGTAATTAACTCACAAACAACACCAATATAAAAGCAGTACCTGAGATAACAGCATGACTTGAGAGCCCAAATTAGTAAAAACATCAACCACAAGCTAGCAACACACGCTGACTAGACAGAGCAAAGGCATCTGGTAATGCACATTATAGGAGAAGCAGTTTACCTTGTTGAGGTGAAGCAGTGATATCTGGCATGTCAGCTGATCATAAAACCATCTTTGGGAAATTTAGGTGTTGACAATAGGTACATGGATGACATGGAGTTATTCAGATTCAAATGTTGGGAATAGGACATAATTCTTGATTATCTTTCTTTTTGTTTTTTGAAGATGGTTTAAAAATTTATCTGGAGCTGTTGAAGCTGAGTCAATGATCCCAAACCTTTAAAAAATGGAGGCTTATTCACAGTTGGCTGGATGATTCTGAGCCTTTTAAAGCTCTCTCCAAACAAAATTCTTATCCACCATGGCCAATCATTTCTTAAGAGAGTTACCAATCGATGTCTGTGTAATAATTGTCAGAAGAGCATTTAGAGGAGAGTGCACCCTGCAAGAAAGGCAAAAAAAAAAAAAAATCCTTTGGCATCTTCAGATTTTTTGCTGGAAAGATACCATCTTAGCCATGACAGTCTCATTTATCTCCATAACTTACTAGAGCCACAAATATGCAGCAACACACATTGCATTAATGGTCTTACAGGTATGCTTTCTGTGCTTTGTGATGTGCGGTTTTTGCAAATGGTGATGCAGGAAGGGAAAAGTGCTATAATAAATGTGTGTGCTTTCATTGTGTTTCCTGGCTACTTTGGAATACAGACCACCAAACAGGGCTTTTACTCAGTTGCAGGTAATGTTACCTTCATTATTTTGATATGTAATAGCTTTAACAGGAGACTAGTGGTTTGATTTGTTTGTGCAGCATTAACAGCTATTATTGGGCCAGTGGACAGCACTCAACTTAAGATACAGTAAAGTGACTGAGGCTGTGAGTACTCACTGTACATACCTGAGTAGACCTATTAGTCAGTTTTTGATACAAATTCATATCTTATTTTGCGCCCTTCACGCATTTACGATGTTCAGATTATCTGTAATGGCTCTTGTTTGATAATGGGTTAACGGAAGGGAAAGTTTATGTGTCTTCATGGTCTGAGAGTTGTACCTGACAGAGCGTGTGACACCACAGTGTAACACAGTGTGCTACATAACATTGCCAACATTTGGGGAAAAAAAAAAAAAAACAAGGTCCCCCGCAGTGGAGGTGCAGCCTGATAATGATCTTGAGCCAGTGCACCTTGACCACCCCAGTGGCATATCTGCAAGGGATGGGAGTCTGGCTCGATATATTGGATGAGTGTAAATTAATTTCCTGTGATTTTTTTTTTTTTTTTTTTCCCCAGGTTCAGTGGAGCATTGCATTGACCACATAATGAGTTTATTTTTTATATTTGTTATTTGCCTTGGAAAGAAGAAATAAACAAAAGGTTCCGTGAAGTTTCAATTAGGTGAGACATGACATAATTCAAATTTACCAGCGCTGCCGCCAAAAGGCTGTTAATCAAGCAACTGAATATACTTTTCTAGCTTCATTAGCATCACATCTCAGTACTGCATTTCTTACTGCCTATTTTTTATTTCAATCTGCAGTTATTTCTTGTACAGGAAGCGTTCATCTTCAGGATCCCACAGAATGACAAATTACTGAGTACATTACAGACAAACAACTTTTAATATCAACCTTTCTCCCTTTTCCCACTGGATGAGGCAGCAGCTGATGGATTGTCTAAGGGAGTGGATTCCTGCCACAATAACTCTGCAGCAATGCCATGGGCAAATTCATCTTTCCAAAATATAACACTAAGCAGGACTTACTTCACCCTGAACAGAGCAAATAATACTACTTTCCCAGTGCTCAACAGATCTGTAGATACAGATGAATATTCAACAGACAAACAATGACAATTCCTAATGTGCTAATTAACACATTCCAATGTTTAAACCTTACAGATGGCTCCCCAGCTACTTCCTGAGGTACTGGCAGCAGCTTCACCACATATCCTACAACTTAAGAACTAATTGAAAATAACTTTAAACCTGTGAAAATAATACTATAATACTGCAAAGTGTGAAATACACTTGGCATGTAATTTAACTGTTGCTGTATCCTGACACTTGCTATGAAGATGTGCCACCTGCCATGCTCTCCAATACTGATTGGTTGTTGGCAGATGTAGAGGGAGGTCAATACATATTATTCTATAAAATGAGGCCAGCCCTACAATTGTGAATGTCTGTGACTGACTGATTGACTGACTGACTGACTGATCATAATTGCACCACTGGTCAGCCAAATGCCACGTGACTGACTTGGGAGTTTCCCCATTGGCCATCGCTCTTTCAAAACAGTTTCTATTAGGGAGATGTTTACAGCCTACACTGTTGCTAAGTTAGCGATTTAGATTTTTTTTTTTTCTTCAAAAAAGCAGTTTGAGACAAATCTAGCAACTTTTTGGACAAAACTTGGCCTCTTAGAAGAGAGTCACAAGCAAGGGTTGAAGTTGGCCGGAGCAATCCAGAACAGCGTTCCAACACCTTCGATTAATAAGTAAATAAAAGTTTCTAAACAGAGAGCGAGACAGACGAGCAGACACACAAAGGTAGGACAGAAGCCCCTCGTGGCAGATCAGAACACAGGTCGATGGTCCTTTTTAACTTTATTGTTCCAAAAGAAGCAGTGCCCCGCTCATCCAGGAACATATGAAATGCTCTATGTTATAAATTCATGGGAGTAGAATCACTTGTTGATTGGCGCAGAGGAATTCACTGCTGGGCTGAACAGCAGGGCTACTGCTCGCGTGACAGAGAGTCAGACTGGTCACAATTTCAACTTGTTCAAAAACAGAAAAACATTTAATAAGAAAGGCTGTATTGAGATTTTGGCTGTATTAAGATACTGTATATGTGAGAATAGAGAGAAGGAGAGATGCAAACAGAAAAAGAACTGAGACCAGCTGACAGCTTATGGAACAGCGGTTGAACAACAGTTTTGTCCTCAGTTTCACACTCTGACCATACGTGGTCCATCCATACACTGTTTTGATTTTGTCTTGTCTCGCTCCCATGTCCCGTTTGGGCACCGGTTCAGAAAACAAGCCATATAATTGTTCTCTTAAAAGCCAAAATAACGGCAATAAGAGCATTGAAAAACAAAACACAAGAAAATCTATTTACAGATTGGTTAGGTATTTAATTCAGTTGAATGGGAAAGTGGACACCACTGTGTAGATGATGACGGTGGCAAACAGCGCTGTCTAACACGTCGCTCCAAAATCACCCACAGGTGTTCAATTGGGGTGAGATCTGGCAACTGCGAAAACCATAGTATATGATCCACATCATTTTCATACTCATCTAATCATTCACTGACCCCTCGTGACCTATGGACGGGAGCATTATCGTCCTTGACGAGACCACTCCCATCAGGATAGAAATGTTTCATAATATGATAAAGGTGATCAACTTTGTATTGATTTGCAGTGACCCTTCTCTCTAATGGGACAAGTGGACCCAAACCATTCCTGAAAAATCAAAATCTTGTTTTTTGAGCTGAGTACATTGAGCCCGTAGTGACTAAATTAACCGAAGTGTCCACCGACTTTCTGATATCAGTCTGGAATATTAGGTGCAGGATTACCTTGGGCGAGCGTGGTTGAGATTAGCATGCACATTGGAAGTACATTTTGTTAAGCGGTGCCTCTTGACAGTTTTGTATGATAGTGTGTGTGTGTGTATGAGCGTTGCATGTGTCCTGTCTGTGACATTCTTGCTGCTCTCCGAAGTAATAACTGTCAGGAGTATTTCTCCATTATAAAGTGATTTAAATGTTGACTCAATTAACTTCAGGACTGAATTTCTTTAGGGAGACTAGGATGTTTGAAATTAGGCTAGAATTATTAAATATGCATGAAAACATATGGAAACTCATAAAAACACCACATATTATTTATGTCACCTAGCTGAAAACAAAAGAATAGCTGTGATGGCTAGGTCCAAATAAAGTCAATGTTTTCAATAAAGCAAAGTCAAAAACAGTCATGGGCAATCATAATGATGTAAAAAAAATAATAAACTAAATACAACTGATACTCCAGAATTGCAAAATAACTCATCGTACACGCGCAACACAAGCATGAATACATTCACAGCCATGGCTACTGGCATAATAATGCTTAAAAATAAAACGAGATTTTAGTGAGGGCTCTTCCACAGTCATGCAGCCTCAAAAGCTTGAGCTTTCTGTGGAATCACTAAAGAGTTTTAAATGAGCTGACCTAAACGGTCTGGGCCATCCAGTTCATTTAAAGGCTTCAAAACAAGCAGCAGAAACTGTAAAGAGTGGAACTTGGAGCCAGTCAAAGGAATGAAGACCATGATTATGTTATGTCATCTCTCTCAGCAGCAAGAGCAGCTCCACTGTACAGTGTTAACCAGGGAATTTCATACAATTGATTATCTGCTAAAATCCAAAAGGTTTAAGGAGACGGAGAGCTGGGTATTTTCCTCATAGCAATTATAAGTTACCAAGCACAATGAAATCAATGGGCTGTGGCTGTGTCACCTCAGGGAGACATATTAAGGATAAATTAGAACTAGGATTGAATCCTCTGACTGAACAACTGTGGTAGCCCATAAAATATAATAGCTAGATAGATATAATGTAGAGGTGCTCCTAAAAGCTATATTAAGCACAGAAGTCTAATGAGTATGATATATGATCTAATGAGTATAAAAATGTTTTGGCTGCACTTGATTTCAGCCTTTGAGGACCCTTGATAATGAATGAACCTCAGAGGGAAGACAGCTTCAGCCAGACAAGGTCACAGCATCAACTGGCAGGGGTTCAAAGTCATCCACCAGGAGACAGTGGACAATTGGGGAAGAGTCAAGGAGTCCATTCACATCAAGAACATCCCTCACACAGGGGTTACAGTCTCAATCTCACCCCCATTCAGTGTATGACCACTTGTTACCTTGTGTAGTTCCATTCTCAGGTCACTAAATGACCCCTGAACCAACTCCATTTGACCTTTTTAAGACGCAAGTGGTTGAGAGCTCAGAAAAAGGTAAGTGGGGTTATTTTGTCACACATACTGTTACCGAGGTCAAGAATGAGCTTCAAAGCACAAAATAAATGAGGAAATTAGGGCTAAGACTAATTGTAGGTTCAGTATATCCTTCGAAGTGGCTTTTTTTTTTTTGTGGGAATTGACTGTTTTCCCAGCAAAATAATATCAACTCTTAATTATAAAAAAAATGAATAGATAAAAAAATATGCATGGAAACTTGTCAAAATACCTTTTTTAAATTAGGCTGAATGAAAAATATTATTCAAAATGTCAACCTTGATCCAATTAAGCCATAATAATTATCAAAGCATCTGTAAATGTTCCCCACTTATTCCTCAGAAATGTTTTCAGTGCAGTAAAATTCATCCAAGGCTAAGTATGTTGTATTGTAAACAAATATGTAATCATTAACTGGCTTGGTTATTGCATGCAGTACTTAAATGACTGTCCTTCCATCCTCTACATAGAGACCAGCACATTCACACTGAGATATGCAGAGTTCAGAGGTCACGTTTCTCACAAGCCACTAAAAAATATGACTTTATATGATATAAATATATCACATCCTGTTCACACATTCAGACAGCAGCTTCCACTATCTCCTGCATAATATATACAGAACAGTAATATGCAGTTTATACAGTATATATGTATATACAGTAAATGTATATATACTATATATATAGATGGGTGACAATTCAGCTCATTGTCATACTCAAACCATTCACTGACTCCTTGCTCTTCTAGAGGCACCCATCTTGTTCGAGCTCAACTGGACCTGGTTAGTATGGAGTAGCCGTGTATTCAGGTCGACCCCAGAGGGTTAACACTAAGCATAATCCACACTAGTTATTAAGGATATCCAAAAATATCATGCAGCTGTCCGGAATATTAAGCTAAAAAAAAAATCAGTGAAGATGTCAACATGAAATCCAAATGCATTTTTTTCTGTTATTTGACACAACACACCTAAATATTTACGTCAGTATGTAGAAAAGACAAGATGAAGCTCCATCACAATATTTAACATTTTACAATTCCAAATCTGTGATATACGCTAATTGTGCCGCATGATTTGCCATTACCCAGGTGGTCCTCTATGGGCATCTGGCAAAAACATGCCTTTTCAAAGAGGATAAAAGAGCCAAATAAAAACCCACAATATGACAATCTGCTCTTGCCTTGTCCCATTTTACTAGCCAATCCTCGTCAACATACTCTTGGCATATCATGCAGGAGGAACAGGATAAAACATACCATTATAATGTCGTCCAATGCAAGAGCCCAGTAAGGCTAAAAGCTAATAGTGTTATTCAGCGTTCATTTATATTGAGTTCAGGGTGATATTTGAGGCTCCACTTTTGTGTGCCTGTGTGAGTGTGCATGTGTGTGTGTGTCTCCTTTCTGTTTTATGAGGTTACATTTGTTTTTGCCCCTCTTCACCAATTCAGTTTGATTGTGTTTGGAATATCCAAGTGGTTGAGAGTGGTCCAAGTGTTTTGTTGAGGGTTTTCCTCCTGCTGCAACACAAACAATAATTAAATTTTTTGTTAAATTTAAGTTATTATTTAATGTTAATATTTTTAAAATAAATATTTTCTTTACGTATGATAGCCAGTGAATTGATAGACAACCGAAGGTCCAACATATGGTGCCCCGTGTCTATAGACACAACATTTATGGTGTCCAGCTCGTGAGGCAGAGCCCAGACCCAACACTGTTATCCCCCAATTTATAGTGATTAATGCACATTAATATACAATCAATGCTAAAGTCTCCTGTTTGTGCAGGTGGGCGCTCATAGTATCCCACAATGCATCATGAAAAGTAGTGTACAACCGATGGTCACTAACCAAGCAATATATACCATCATGCATTGAGCTCGCACTAAAAGACCCAAAGAAAATTACCCAAAAGTTTACTTTTCATTTTGCCAATGAGTTCACCATATAGGCCTTTACATAGATCTCCCTGGATAGTGAGTAGGGAGGAGGGAATGAGTGAGTGATTTTGAACACAACCAATGTGTCACAAAGTGAATAGCGCGAGTATGCTAGCAGGCTAGCCCTGAAAATGGATATTGGATGATGTTTTTGTTTTTTTCGTGACCCATCACAAACACTCAGCGCCTTCAGCGTGTGAAGCTTATTTTCCAACCCTGGACATTGTTGTGCTTGTGTTCTGCTGTAGATTATTTTGTACATCTGAATCTGTCTGCTCTCCTGTTTTCAGTCATCATTGTCACTGTCCTTAACGCTGAATTGTAGATGTGTCAAGGTGGTGCTGTGTTATGAATGCACAGGCAGTGTGGGTTTTTTTTTCTTTCTGTAGTGTGTTGGTGCTCATTTCTGTTGTGCATTCATGGATATTAGTCCTGGTTTGGTGGCTGGGCTTGATTTCTTCTTGTTCAGCATCCTCTGAGGTTAACTATACACCTTGTTGCTCTTGTAATTATTTAATGTGCCTCCCTCATGTGGAAACCTGAGTGGAAATCTGCCTCTCAGATTTGTTCTGGCGCCAACACTGCCCTGTATATCGAGATGTTGGGTTTGTTGGCCTTGATTCAGCCTGGACCGGCTTAAATGAATGAAGGAGAACAGGCAGCCGATCCAATGCAAGCTGGTGATAACAAAGACAAATAGTAAGCCCATGGCACCAGGCTACTGTTCAGTGATCAGTGGGTGTTGGAGATCCTCTCCAGGAGAGAAATGGGGGATGACAAAAATCCTTTCAATCAACAGTGCAATCAAGTGATAACGCTTAAATCACTTTCTCCGGGATCACTTTATTGTATGATTGGTTCATGCAGTTATATCTACAGGAGTGAGCACAGTCTAAAGTCTGGACTATGTTGTCTTGTTCTCCTGAGAGTTGTCTAATAGTCCCTTCAAAACACACACGAATTGAAATGATGAGCTAAAAAAAAATAATTGTAAAGCTAACTTTTCTCAAATGAATTACATGAGTAGATAAAATTATCACAAACAAGACAGAAAGTCAGCGTTTCCAAACTTAATGTTGATAATGGACAACTTTGCAAATCCCCAGATTTCATAAAATGACTTTTTTTTATGTTAAATCCCAAACAATGTTTTCACAATAATTATGCGTTGCAATTAGCCTATTGTTAAGGAATGGGGAGGGTAGACATCTAAAATGCCTATTTAAAAGGAAATATTCTGATAACGGTTAAAGCATTAATTATTGGTCTGACATGGCACCTGAATAAGAGTGTGAACGTCAGAACCTGACTTCCACTCTCTTGCCCTTTTTACCTCATTATATAAAGAACATTGTTGAACACTAGCACTGGATGTGAATTGGTGCTGCAGAATCACACAATATGGACATAATTCCAAAGAAAACTACCTTTTTAACTTCAAAGTAACTGATTCACAGCTGCAAAGACAGCTGCACAAATGACTCATTAAGTTTTCAAAACAAACACAAAAATCATGATGTATGGTAAATACAGGGAAGCTGCTTTAGAGAAGAGGAGCAGAGGCCATAAGCAAACCATTGCCAACATTAACTAAAAGACACTTGATGGGACATTAGCATAACAATAGTACAAAATACATTCTAAACATAATTGGCAGAGTTAAATCAGCCCCTTGTTGACATAATTTAAAATAAATGAACACTATAAGCTGTATTTGTTCCATGGATGCTGAATTGAATTGTAATAGTATTATTGTTATCTCAAGCACCTGTATGTCAGGATAACATAGAATATGATAGTAAGTACATCTGCTTAAAGACAGAGGCTGTGGTTTTACTTTTGAGAGAATGGCTGTTTATGGCCACAAATCCTGATTACACTGCACTGCAATTTATGAATTTTTAAAGTTGGTGCTGTTGCCTGAAGGCAAACACTAAGGCAAGTGCTACGACAGGTGTTTACAAAAGCTACAGTAATTACAGCAACATTACTTTACTTGAAATCTTATATTGGATATGTAAAAAAAAAAAAAAAAAAAAAAAAAAAAAAGGCACACGTAAACACAGTCCACAGAGCAGAGTAGAGCCAGATGATGAAAGATGCTTAACTTCCTTCTCTGTTTTTATGTATCTTATTTTGGGCTTTTGAACGTTCAGGGCCTGAAAAATTCATTACTACATTTCACCCTTCTCACGGGACTATCAAAACATCAAGCCTATCGTCTTCCTCTCTGATTTGATATGAAACACAATATTTCCTCCGTATTATAAACATGTAGATCTATGCAAAATATGTGTGGGCGGCATTTAGTTAGGGCTGCATGGAGATTTGACCCCATAAGTGACCCCGTAAGTTGCCAAGCAGCTCATTATGACCCACAGTTACAAATATATCGTTAGGCGACCCTTAGCGGCCACAGTGATAGTGACGGAGGCAAAGGAGGAAGTCAGGTGATGTAGTATAAAGAGCAACAAAGCTTTAGGAGGAGGTTGTGGTGGATGGATGGATGGACTTTCATACAGGAGATTGTTTCCTGAATGAAACCAATCAACATTGTTTCTTACTTTTAATGACAGCGATACTTTAATACTTATTTTAACCCAGATCACTTTGGGTTAAAATCTTTAAACACAGCATTGTAGTTTGTGTTCCTAACCCTAGGCAAACTGTGACCGTTACAATACTTTAGCTTAGCTTCTCCAAAATTTCAAGCAGCAGCTCTTTTTTTTCTCCTGTACCCTTACAGTGTTTAGCCTTCAAGAGCCAAGCCATTAGAGAGGATACTTCACATTTCATTTAGTATTACAATTCATTCACACAGCAGTCCAGCAGCCTGAACGGAATGCTCATCCCATCAGAATTGAACTGCACTGAATGATGGCAAAACAGCGGCAGTGACGAGGCAAGCTGCCAGGCCCCAGATGGTATATAACCGCATGCATGCCTTAAGCTGGTGATGACATACAGCATAAGAAGAAACCTCCACACCGTGGATTCCCTGAAATAGCAACCCCATCTGCTTTATCCTCCGTCTCAGTGAGGTCAAGTGGGAAAATATGCATGAATACAGTTTATCTTTATTATATTGTTTGAAATTAGTTCAGAAACCGACACCCAAATGACAACCAATACTTTTTTGATTATCAACCAAAATGACAAAATCAGTGACCAAATGGTAGACATGTACAGAGACGGGTTGTTGGCCTTGATTCAGCCTGGACCGGCTTAAATGAAACCAGGGAGAACAGGCAGTTGATTCAGTGCAAGCTAGTGATAACAAAGACAAATAGTAAGCCATGGCGCCAATGGAGTCAGAGACTACCATCCAGTAATCAGTGGGCGTTTGAGAGACTCTCTAGGAGAGACATGGGGACTGACAAAAATCCTTTCAATCAACCGTGCAATCAAGTGATAGCGATTAAATCACTTTCTCTGGGACGTTATCATTGCGTGACTGCTTCATCCATCTTACGCTCATTCGAATGTCTGTTGGTGGTTTTGTGGGCGCACAAATGCGCGTGTGGCTCTGCTCCAAGCCTCTCAAGCAGGTTTTATGGCTCTTTGGGAAACAATGCAAGCCATACAGTATGAAAGCTCCATTTTCTCCTAGCAAACGGGTTTAAACACAACATGATCTCTCTGAGCCCACAAGCACAACCTCAATGCACGGTCTCAATTTTAAATGTTGAAAAGGCAAATGAGATAAGATGCTGCTTAGAGTGCAAATATCTCCAACTGATTTCTGTAGGCATTGATACGAAAACATTTAGCGTGTTCTTATTATTTGCCACGAGTAAATTTTTAATTATAAAAAAATTATGAAAAAAAAAAGTTGAAAGGAAAAATGCAAGTGAGGATTGTGGGGTCATTAAGTCCCTTTTATTTTTAGTCTCATTTTGCAAACAAGAATTGTGTAAAAGAAACATCATGGCAGTGAGAAAACATCACAGCTAACTGATTAAAGAGCACGTTGTATTTAATCTACAATTGAAGCTAATTGAGTCTAACTTTCTAACTTTGTTATGAAATAAGCACTAAAAGCAGTAAGAATAAAAATCATTTAACGATAAGCATCTAGACATCTAAATCAAAACCATGCTAATGATATGCACTTGTTTTCCAGGTGTCTGTTACATTGGGAATATAATAGACTGGGATGGTCAAACTACATTTGTCAAGTACGTTTTGACCTTCAGCAAAGCATTTTGATGCTGCGCCAACAGGAGTGCAGCACCTATCATGAGCGCTGCAATGACCGCAGCCTTACTTGTGGGCAGGTACGTGATTCTGGATGATAGTGTTGGCCGTGCAGGACCCTCGACAGTTTGACCCTGCCTCACTGCTTCCTGCTCCTCTTGGGTCAGGGTCATGGGGCGGAGTTCAGCCAGTACTTCAAGAGCTGCTCGCTGACCGGATTGCACTGCACCACTCATGTAACCGCACCACTGTGTGGCCGTCTCCGTGCCTGCCCAATGGATCCTGTAAATGAAGGTAATCAGTGAGTCATGTACCGAACACTGAGCTTGATGTCGCTCTTTGAAAAGACATTTATTTCCTTCTCTGTTGGAGTAATTACATCCCTTTCAGCATATTCATACTGTGCCTTAAGCCATTAACATTCATTTGTTTTATCGGTTTTGCAGAGTACATGTGATGCTGCTGACTGATAAGACTTTCTGTCTGATGAACTGATACAGTTTAAGTTTTGCCCTTTAACAAGTCTCTGTTGGCTTCAGTGCTCCATGTCTCTGTGCAATGAAATTTGCAAGTACATGCTCAGCAAATTAGGTTACGCCTGTTCAACCCTGTAGGGTTTACTCGCCAGAAAAGCGTGGTAACAATGCTACTCCTCATTCACTTTTCCTCTGCTCCATGCAATGACAACACAGTCAAGGATGCCTTTTAAACCATATAAATTACTACCCATGGTGCCCAGGTTTGTTGTCAACATCAGTCCAAATCATATGCCTTGCAGCTGCCTGTATAACAGACAAGCTCAAAAAAAAAAAAGCACTGTACTGTAGTTTCAGTCTAGTCCAGTGAGAAAAAACTATTGGGATCAACATTCGATCAGTATGTGTGGCAGTGGATGCAGTTGCTGCCAATGAAGACTACAAAATGACACAAAAGCAGTCGCTGTGCCAGGCACATGGTTCAAAAAGCAACTTGACACATTGCTATTACAATGGCGCAGTGTTTCATGCAACAGATTCTATTTGTGTGATCAGTTGATCACATATTGGGTAAGGGATAAGGGAGGGCTGGGTGGATCAATGCGCTGCGCACAGCTCTACAAAGAAATAACGGTACAAGTCCATATGTTAGACATCTTTTATGTGACATTATGACAAGTGCAAATAAATGTTCAGCTCATTATGAAACTGTGGTGGGAAAAATTTAGTCTAGATGATAAATGGGAAACACGGTGGCACACTGTGCTTGTGTGTAACAGGCAGAGTGTACATGCGTTCTGTGCCCACCTATAATGATGCATATTACTCTCTTGACAAAGCACCCTTAAAATAACCATGATTAAAAGTACTGTGACACTGACTTAAGACCAGGTTTTTGTCGGTAAATTGTGTAATCCCTTTCCGCTGCCTCAAGATAGCAATATGCAACAATGCACCTGACCACATCTAATTTTAAGACACGCCCATGGGAACACAGATGGGTGCAAATGTATTTGCTTTTCAAACAACATGGGTGCTAGCCGGGAAAAACTGTGGCAGAATGAAACTAACAAATATACTTTGTGCTAGGTGTAAGATAGAGCCCAATGGCTCTGTAGAACTGAGGATGATGCATTACTGTCCCTTTTCACCAGTGGCGTTCCCAAAACATACCAATACCAGCCCTCCAATGAGGGCACACTAGCAGCAAGTTAGCTATCTTATCTCAAAACCCTCAGAAACAAGAGGGACAAGGTAGGAACCCAATGTGAGCCCAATTGAGAAACACAGGATAACATCCAGCCTTTTCCATCACATGGTCTTGAGAACCCACACTATACAACACTATGTACAAGGTGGTGGAGAAAGGATTAAACTCAATGCTCTCTCTCTACTGCAGGCCAGTGCTCTTGGATACAGATGGAGGGGGATGATCATCTGTGGCCCCATTGATTGGAAAAGGTGGGGCTGAGCCAAGCCATAACATGAACAATACACCCTTCACAGAAATTATTTTATGCCACCCATGAAAACAAACACTTATAATTCTGCATGCCTTAAGGCAGGAACATGCTATTCTGGGCTGCATGTAGGTGAATACGCATGGGGACATGTTCACCAGGCTGTTTCCTTTATTCTTTTACAGATTTGGAATATAACATAATGTGTTTTTTTGCTATGAACTCACCTCCAAAAAGGGGCTGTGCCAACCAGCCAGCTGGGCTGACACTTGCTGACACTAGCCGCACAACATGTTGTTGAGCTTTGGCAGGTGTGCATGCTGGCTCACCTGTGAGACTCTGCAACACATGATTACACATACCACCTGTGTTATATGTTATTATGCAGTAGTTGTTAAATGTATTTTACCATGTATCGAACCATAATCCCAGTCTTAGGAAGGGAACCTGCAAGGAGTAAACAACCAAGGTATCTGATTGACACCTTTGACGCTTCATATGGAGCCTATGCACCCCTGTCCGCCAATCCGAGGAAGGGAGAAGAGTTCCCTCATTGGACTGTATCCTTGATGATTAATTTATGTTGTCTGAACAGCGGAGATAGGGGCCTCAGCAGCGAACACGCTTCCTCTGGACTCCACATAAACACCTCTCTGATGTGGTAAAGCAGGATTTGACAGTGAAATTCACAAAGGGGTTACTATTCAGCAAGGATTCAATCAAGAATCAGACGTCTGAAAAGACAGAGTAATCAGGACTAAACAGAGGATCAGTGTGTGCCAAAGCTTCAATGAAAAATGTTCACAAGTAGAGATGTTGTGATAACAGGGGCTGCTCTGGGCATATTTTAATGGATTGATATTGGCTAAAATACCGCCAATCAAAATCCGATCCTTTCATTACTGTACTCTGCTGTGGTTTGGCCACCTCAGCCTGCTAGTGTTGCAGCTCTGCTCCCTGCAGGCCACTGTCAGTGCTTGTCAAAGAGAGTTTGTGAAGAAAGAACCTCTCACTCTGTAACACCACTGTACATCCTCGAGTGAGCTCAGCGTTTCTTTAGTTCCAACAAATCCAACAGAGTGAGTCGTCTCCTTTCTAGTGGGTCGCATCACGTCTTCGTCGGGGGTGGCATTCTTCCAACTGAACTTTCATTTATATCATATCAGTAATTTAAGCTTATAAACTTTATATTTTTGAACCGTGACCTTCAGTGTTTGGATCCAGAAGCTCATAAAAGTTTATTTGTGTGAGATTAAGTAGTCTAACGCTGTGTTATTTCACTGATAAATGCATAGGCTATTCAATCAACATTTAAATAATGTAAATATAAGTTTTGGATAGGAGTTGGTATCAGCAGATACCCAATATTACAGGACTCAGATTGGGATTCGAGCCAAAAAAAGAACTTGACTTGGACGCCCCTATTCAGAAGCATTTTTCAGTCTAGCTTTCTACAATAGTCGACTTCAGACTTCAAGAGCAGAATATCCAAGAGCTTGAGACTTCAGACTGTAAGGCCTTTTGGCAACATGTCAAAAAGCTTGGTGTTGCTAATATACACCAGCTGCCTATTCACCAAGAGGTCTTGGGATGTGACTCGTCTCCCCAAAGGAGCTATTTGTAAGTTTTCTCTGCCGTCAAATGTGGTTTCTTGCTGGGAATGAGTGGTGGTAATTGGTGCTTGACAAGAGCTAAAAAGCTACAAGGTAAGGGGTTATAATGCGCCCTCTGAGCAGCGCTGCATCTTCAGGGCGGACTGGAGGCTATGGTGACAATAAGCAGTTAGCATGCTCATTTCAGTAGAAGAAAATACGCATTAACATTGGTGTTTCTTTCCACGGCTGGAGACAGCTCTTGGTGAGTAAGGAAAAGAAGTTTGATGCTGAACTGACAAAGTTTGCTTTAGACTGGTAAGTAAACAGCTGCTAATGCTAACATTACTTATGTAGCAATAGCAAAACTTAACTCATTTAAACTGATTAAAACTGCATTTTGAAATCTTTTAGAAATTAATTTGTTATGTTTTCTGCAATTGCCCAACATAATTGCAAATCTGTACATTGTGACTCAGAAGTGTATAGCATCACAGGTTGCAGTACCACTTACTGCTACTCATTGTTATTACAATTATGTCTGGGGAAGCTCTGTAATGGATTTATGCAGCAGTGCCTCAGCTAGGAGTGCAACCAACCTAGAGATGACTCAGATAAGGATATACAAACGATAATGAAAAAGGAAAGCAATGCATCCACCACGTATGGTAATAAAAAATAAACCAGACAGGAGCGGTGGAGGGAGAAATCAACCATTACAGCAGGATACATGGCAGGTGGTGGTAAACAGCATAATGAGCAGCGGCATTATGATGGAGAGAGTGAGAGCTTGTCAGATTAAAAAGATCGCGATTGTGACCTTGATTCAACATGATTGGTGTCTCGTTTAAATACTATAGGTGTTTATATGATAAGAGTTAACTAGAACTGACTGACAGCACCGATGGCTTTTGGGCCCTGTTAAACTTGATGCAGAGTGTTTAAATGTGCACAAACATGGTGGTCTACCATCTACAGTAAAAGCCTGCAACATGAGCGGTTCCAGAAATGCAAAAGTGCGAGATTAATCCAATCTGTAGAACTGGGAATAAAGATAAAAAGAATCCCTCTGAGCTAGTGGGACATCATTTTGACCTCTGCTGTATACAAACTCTTTAGATGTGTTCAATTTAATCACATTTCCCAATGGGCTGAGTCAAATAATGATAGCAGATGAACAAAATGGATTTAGAAAGAAACTGGTCCACATTGTCACATTAAACTCAACAGACTCTGGGAAGAATAAAGCTTTCTTTCTCTTCTGTCATTGACCTTTCTTGAGCTTTTATCTGGGAAAAAAAAATTGTGTTGCTTTTTCAAAAAATATAATGAAATGCCTTATGTCTATATATGGAAATAGGAAATGTTATATGTCATATCTGACAATCAGCGCTGAAAGAAGAAAGGTGTTCATATTTTTCTCCTCATGATGACCCAGTTGATATATAACACAATCATCTCTGCTCTGAGTATCTTCCTCTCAACTGTGCTGACAAAGTGTCTGTGTGGTGGATAGTGTTGCCAACTTTTGTGGACAGATATTTGGAGCTGCTCGGTGTGACTGTATGAATTCCTCTGACACTTCTTCACATCATAATCTTTGTGTATTTTGGAAGGCTGTATAATTCCCTCGGGTTGTGAGTTGAGGTATTATGTTTTCCCTTATAATTGTAAGAAATCAGTAAACCTTTTCTGTTTGTGTTCACCGGTGGGATCTCTTGTTCAATTCAAGTTGATGTTTTTCATAGTCAAAAACATTTTGTTTCCACCTGTCCGCTGGCTGGATAATGTTGTTTTGTTGCATACTGGGTGAAGTCAGGGTCCTTATCCCCTGTGTTGGAGGATTCAGCCGGAGTGAGTTTTAATAGAGGAGATTTTTCTTTTATCTGCTTGCCCCCTTGGTACCTAAAGCATCTTACCATTTGCTTTCTTGCTTACGTTTCCATCACTTTGTGATGCCTTTGGTTGAGGAAAGTGAGGAGGCAGATTTTTTTTTTCTTTTGGTTCATCCTTATATAAACAGATGCTTTGCTTTTGGCTTTGTGTGGGCATATCACAATATGTTGGCAGGACGGGATCCTCCTAAGGCTTGTTCATACAAAATTCTACAGGCAGTGTTCTCAGCACTGAGTGTTTTTCAGTGGAGAAGGTTTGTGCAGCAGTTCTGTGGCTAAAGCCTGCTTGTCATGTGTGACCTGTTAGATGTATTTAGGTGTACTGTGGGGATCTTTGGGACAAAAGGCTCTGTGCTCAAACTTCGTGAATTTTAAAGGCTTACTTGACAAACCTGACCAAGAAGCTTAAACAGAGAGAAAAAATCGAATCTAAAAACAAAGTTTGTATTGGTTGTTTTTAATTACGACTACATTTAAAATAATTGCTATGAAGTATGATGTATGAGCGTTGATCGTAGCTGAGTAAAGCTCATGTTTTGTTGAAGCACATGTTTTGTAGCCCGTGGAGCATTATGCTGTGACCTTCTGCTTATCAGGAACGACAGGTGTTTGTAGTGATCATTTCTTGCTGAGCGATCACTCTCAGGTTTGTGTTGTACATATTAGGAGTGTAAACATCAGGTGTTACCCCATAAGAAGCAGAAGCCAGTTTAAAAAAAACAATGATATCAACATATTACAACCTGAAGAGTCATTCTGGTGTTTCAGGGTGAGGAGCAGCCGTGTTACTGCAGCCCTTAAAAAGATAGAACAGAAAGGGACTGATGGGCTCATCCTGACATGGCTGAATGGATGGAAACTTCACTGTGGGGATGCACAGAGATGAACCTAAGCGTGCAGAGCTAAGATGGAGAGCTCCACTTGTTGTTATTATTATATATATAGTTATCTTTCTCATTTATGTAAATAAGTATGGTATAAACCTATGATATTTGTACAAAATACAACATATCAATTCCAGTGCTTTTAAATCTATCACAGTTCTAAAATATTTCAAATGTATTCTGTCTCACTGTGTGTCATTGGCTGAATGAACTAATCCCTCTCAGTTGGCTGTAATAATCCAAACAATGTGAGAAGCAGCACAAACAACCTTTTTTTTTCTTTTTTTTTTTTTTGAAAATTTTCAGCATCCTACAAAGCAACTCTTACCACTGCAGTTTTTATTCTACCTGCAGCTGAAGCTGTTAACTTAGTAAAGCATGAACCCATTGGGGTCAATTTATTCATAGTTCTTGGCAGCATCTCTTTTTTCTTACTCATTCTCTTCTCTACTCTCTCTAACCAACCTAGACTTGAGTAGGGAGGACCTCTCTATAGGTATCTCACACACTGACCACTCAGGCATAGTATCCATCTAGGATAATTACTGTAATCATATAAACCACACTGTGGTCAGTATGAGATTCATACTATCCCAAATGAAATCCCATAATCCACCAGACACTGCCTGAATCCGTTGTGCTGTTAAATACAGAATGTATGAAGCAGCAGCTGCATTTTTGTCGACCAGGCATGGGCTTGGTTTCATTACATGTGCTGGATTAGTGTCAAGGTCACAGCATGTCCTTGAGGATCCATTTCCTATATGGGCTAGGAATATGGATAAGGGCTACCGCCCCACGCTGCTGTTCCAGCCATGTTATGTAATGAGCTTCCTCTGCTCCCCATGGACTTAATGTCATTATGGAGATGAATTACCTGGATCCCCCTCCCCACCTTTCGCTTTCATGCGTCCGGCTTTCTGCATCTCTGAACAGGCCATTAGGAATGGATTATAGGACGTTTTCATAGGAGAACACCACTTCTGAAGACCTCTTGCCATTTCGTTAGAACTGGACTAATGTGTGTCAGTGAAGGCATAATCACTCCCACAACTCACGTCAATGATCTGTAGGCAACTGGGTGCTAGTGAGTAATACGTGGTCGGCAGGGTGAACTGCAGACGTTGTTTTTGTGGTATAAAAATAGCACAAACATCCAGCAGCCACTGTTCATATCTCTCAAACAATCTAGTGTAAAATGACACAATTTGCTAAAGTATAAACTCTAATTTTAGCTCTTGAAGAAAAAAATTGCCACACAGGTTGACGTCTTCTACATCCCTTGAAGCATTTGCTTTGGTGAGGACACAGAGGAAGGTGACTATAGGGAGAAAGAGAGGTGAGATGCTGTGGTGTATTTGTCATCAGTGGTGTGATTACCTGCCACAGGGCTTCCTCAGGCTAGGGTGGTAATATGTTAGCAGACCTGGTGCCATGACATTAACAGGGCAGCCCCCGCTGTAGTCCTCCTTAGCCCAGTCCTGTAAAGCAGAAAAGTTACCCTTGTATTATTTCATGGCACACAAGCATGGCTCTGTTTCAACAAAATGACACTTTCCAACTCTAATCTTGTCTAGTTTTATTTAATAGCACAACTCAACAAAACAACATAAACCACAGACCAGAGGTTTTCATTTAAAGTCTGACACTGTGCTCCCCTCAGACAAAATTGAGACAATTGCAACCCCTCAACAAACCCTGTGCAGTATGCCAAAATAGCTATTACCAATTCCTTTTTGTAATGTACCCATGGGTGTACAGACAGCTATCACTGGATTACTTTGATAGTGAAGAATTCTCAGCCAAGTTCTGGAGTTTTAATTGTAAGAGCATCTTTTTTCTGTGAATTGTAAGTGAATTTATGGACTTTTATTCATGATAGACATTGGAGATAACGATATCCCCCAGAAGTCTTCGTCACACTAAATCTGAAAATATGTGTATGACTCCAAGAAGGGGTATGAATTTCAACACAAATTGCTTGGTAAGAGTTGTAAAGCACCTTGATAACCGAGAAACCAAATCAAGAAACTCCCCTGGGCTACCGTAAAATCAGGCCAAATATCTCTCAACACTGTGCCATCAATTTATCAGCTTTTTGTCTTCTCATTAAGCTCTGAGTTGTTGTTATTGTATTTTATAAAATGGTGCTTTCCTTGAGGCTGTTTGTCAAGAAAATAATTTAAAATCATGATGCCCCCCTTAACATCCCCACCTCAACTTTTCTCAGGGCACTTTTTCTTTCCATTTTACCTTTCAACAGTGAAGAACTAAAATCATATATTTGCATGACAAATGTGCTATTTCACAGTCTACCAATGTGTGCTCATCATGGAATGGACCTAAGTATCTATTTGGTATGCATGTGACACATCGTGATATAGAAAAGTAGTCTAGCTACTGAATGGAACACATTGTTTCCATGTAGTGTGGCCGTGGCACATGTCTGCCCATGATGACACTTAAACTCCGTGTGGAAACACCTTCGGGAAGGGTTGCCCTGCCGACTCCCTAATCCCATGGATTTATTATAATAACATGTATTTCATTTGTTTGTATGCTTTGATATGAAATAATTTCAGAAATTAGCCTGTATTTTTGGAAAGCCACTGATAGGGCACAGTAGCCGGGTTTCCATTGCAGTTTTATGCAACACAGAAGCGATTTTTTTAGAAAAGTTGAGAAAACACAATTGCGCTTGGTCTGCGCTTCCATTGAGTGACGCTATGTGTCTTGGATGATATCATTGCAAATAAACGTGACGATGGGTTTCCAGCAGGCTGCCTCTCGGTGGCATCTGACTCCCTGGGGCAGGATACGGCAGGCGCCACGACTTGAATCCAAAAAAAGTGTTTGCATTTCAATTTTGCGAAATATTGCTTTGTTGAATAGTCTGGAAAACCACCTCATGCGAGCGAATAATTTTTGCTACGACATTTGGGTTTCTTGGAAATTCACGTGTTTCCATTACTCGTTTTTAAGTTTGAAAGTTCAAATTGTGCATTAAGCAGGTTAATGGAAGCGCAGCTAGCGAGGGAAAACATCTTTTTGTAGTTTATCTCTTTGGATTGCCTCCTCTCCTTGAAATTGTTTCCTGTCACAAAGTAATTTCAAAATCAGAACACTTTGTGATCCCATGCTGGCTTCCCACCCTCCTAGTTCCACAGTTTAATGTTGGTATTTCAGGAGTACTCAGTTTTAGTAATAGTCATATCTTTCTCCTCCTGTGAAGTCTGAACCATTGTGGTCCACATTAACACATTTTATGATTCTGGATTAACAATTGCATTGAATTGCTCTAATACAAAATTAAGGATCATAAAAATGTGATTATGTTATCATATATTTTGTTGTACCCGTGTTAAGCCCCCTGTTGTCATGCAGGATTAATAAAACTGTCAGTGTTAACAAGCTAAGGCAATTGTAACCACCGTTTTACCAAGTAGGTTGCTCAGTATGCAGTGAGCTACTCTATTTCCTTTGAAAAAATTCAGTTTGTTCGCAGGAGTGCCAACTTCTGCCACACGAAATTGCTTTCCTCTGCAATCCAGGGTAAAAATGAAACTACAGATTTTGGCATTACAAAATTCTGCTTCAGACCAAAATATTATTGTTTCATTACAAAAATCTGCCACTGAACTACTTACTTTCTCCTCATAGTGGATGAAAGATGCAGCCTCAGATCCGAGGTATTTTACTAGACTGGAAATCACAGCTTTTCTTCTTTCTCCAGCCTGCAAACAGAAAGAAATACCTATTCTGTCGTGGTCCTTCTCATACACTCACCTATCACTCACAAATATAACAGCGGGCAGCTGAAATATGAAGACTAGAAACCAATCCAAGTTGGACACAGGAAGCAGCAGTCAATTTGAATAACTCAAGCATAGTCAGCACATGCTCCTGGTTGTATTATCACACACGGTGAGTTATACACAGAGCAGCTGAGGCCTGAGGACCAAAAGGACAGATCACCATAAAGCATGCTGACAGATCCTCATCTGCATGTCACTTTACCTTTGCTCCCAGCACCACCCTTGTGCAATAATTTGGAGCTGATACTGATAATCTCTTCATATACTCCTATAATGGAGAACAGAAAGGGAACAGCAGCATAGTGACAAATTGCTTTCGATGAAGAACTAAAAAAAAAAAAAAACATAACTGAATATTTTGCGTCTACTCCATACACTGTATGAGAGGCAAATACAAAATTAAATAAATAAAAACAATTAAGATAATATTACTGACTAAATCAAATTTAAACAGCAAAATGAGTGTGTAGTTGTAACCTTGATGGCCACTTGCCTCACAGGCACCAACACTGTTTTCCTCTGTTGAGCAGTGGAGTAGCAAGGGAGGTTAATTATTTAGCACCCTGTGCAGCAAGGAGACAGCTAGTCTCGAGTTTTGTAGCAAGCCAGGATAATGACTGAGATGCCAAAACAATGCTAGACATGAGGACAGATTTATTTATTTCTTTTCAGGTAAAGGGAAAACACTGGGACTAAATGAAAATGTCAACACAGTAGGAGACAGCGAGGAAAAGAGAGACGGGGAAGATGTAGGCTGAGTGTACTGTATGCAAAGTGTGGTTATTGGAAAAACATATGAAATGTATAAAGGGAGATAAAGCAGCATGAATCTATTACCAAAACTGCTGCAGAAAATGATTCACAAGAGAAATGAACACATACAGACCTGTATTGATATTAGCTGTGTCTCAATACAGGTACTACATTCTTTGAAGGCTGCATTTAAAACCAGTTGCATCACAGCAGCACGATGAGGCTGTCCCACTTTGAAAGCTCCATCAAATGTGGATATACGTCCTTCATTTCCTAGACAGTGAAGGATCAAACAAGTGCATCTTTCACATTCAACAGGTGCATCTTTCACGGCCAAACCTATACCGAGATTCATTGCATACTAGTGCTGAATCACTTTTCAAAAAGAGAATAAGGCAGACTCTGCAGATAAAACAGCGGCCGAGGATAAATAGGAAATCTTCTGTGGACCAGACTCGTCTCTTTTCGGCTCGGTCGTGGACCGCGTTGATTCTACAATAATCAGGTTCAATATTTTTAAAGCCACTTCTGATGGGATTCCTTGTTTACCAAGTGGATAACCACTAACCATCAAGTGGTTCCTTCAAGTTCAATTTAGAGATAGACAAAGCATAACTCAATGCCTGGTGCACATAATAATTGAAAAAAACCATTATGTCCTATATTTACCTTAGTAACAGATACTGAAAGCTGGAGAGAGCATCCCACTGCTCTCAGTCTATACGCTGTGCTGTTTCAGAGCTCAGATGGTGCACAATGTCTCATGCAATTTTCATAATGTTGCCCCTGGGCATTTTCTTTTACACAATAACATCATTTTGACTGATACACATTATGTTGTCTCTGAATGTAAAATTACCCAGGCTGGACCTATAGTATAAGTTTAACTATACAGTATCTGACTTTTTTTCCATGGTAGGAGGTATCTTTTTAACATACACCTACATTTAAATTTAAACGCATCTCCAAGACTCCACAGTTTAGCTGTTGAAAACCGTGACATCTCATTAGGCAACTTGCAAGTTTAGGAGCAGCCCTTGATAACTGAGTATTTAATGCTTGCAATTAATTTGACTTTATCTTGCAAACCACAGTTTGTATCCACTATCAATTTAAATATAATTACAACACATCATCATGATGGGAAAGAAAAACACATATTTTGCTTTTTTACTATTTGTATGACTGGTAAATTACATTAAATCATAATAAATGATAATGAAAAGTCAAACACAAAGGTATATCACAGAGAACAATAACCTGTTTGAATTATAGATGCATATCAAAAAATTGCTAATTGTATCTGTCTGCACATCAAGGGTGGAAGGGGAGTGTTTTTGAAGAATCAGTCATTTCACCTTTAAGTATTTTTAAACTCAAGTATTTTTCTGCTTTTCTACATTTAAAGTCACAAAAGTCACATGATGAAGTTATGATTGAATGAAAAGAGTCAAATCAGCAGCTGCAGCAGAGAAGATACTGGAGAACACGGCAAGTACGCCAAATCAAACGCTCCTGCCATGCTGCTATAAGGTTTAGATGTTAATTCATACTGTATATCTGAGCTAATTAACTAAAAATATATTTACACTGTTTATACTATTTACGCTTTTAAGTTCACACAATGAACAATTTATATGTATCTGTTTACACAATTATTATTTACATGTGCTCTTTAATAACAGTCATAATAACCTCCTGAATCCATCTCTGTAGTTTTCCTCTTATTTATCTCAGTCTAAGTCCTAGCCTTCTAGCCTCCTCTGGTTAGTTCAGCCACATCTGACTTTAGAGACAGGAAGTGGAGAAAAAGTAAACATAATGCTTATAAAGTCCCTCCGTCTCTATCCAGCTGTTAGCTTTTGCCAACAGGGCACATGCTGGGTCTTGGCTAAATGCTAAATGCTAAAATACTGATGATGGTTCCCACAGCTGTGACTTTTATGTTCACTTCTACGGTCAGTGAGGCGTGAACCACCTTTCTGCTGTTTCTGATAATCCCTGTTGTGACTGCAGAGCTCATTCAGCTCGTGGAGGAGCGCAGTGAAACCAGAGAGGCTGAGTGAACTGATTACAACAAACTGTAGTGTAGCTCTTTGTCTGTGTTTGTCGGCTGCAGCTGCTGCAGAGTTCATGTTGTTTATATATCTCCACATTTTCTGCTGTTTTATTCTGCTGTTAATTATAAGAAGTGGCAGCTGTTTGATTTATGTAGCTTAATATTGCTACATAAAGTCTATGGATACCCGCTGTGGCGTCCTGGTGTTTCTATTACTTTGTCCCATTCATATTAATGAAGGTATACTAAATAACAGAAACACCTCTCTGTACAATGCAATACAGCTCAACAGCTCCGCACACTACATCCTCCAAAATGTTCATACATTTGCATCACGACCCTCTCCACCTGTGTACCTGTTCCTTCCTGTGTGTGGCTGCTTCCTTTGCAGGTACTAGAGGTGGGTGTGGCAAGGGGCTGACAGTGCCTGGGCTCTTCAGCAGACCTTGAACACCTGGGCTCTGTGTGCTAGAGCTTTTAAAACCACATTGGACCTCAGTTCTGGTTCTCTCTTCTCCCTGAGGCACCCATTTGGTTTGGTTGGCATTTAGTTTGTGTAGTTTCTGTTGCTGCACCGTACAACACTGCATTCATTGCATACTTCTTTATTCATGCACCCACTTACACTGCTGATCTTACAGATTACACGTGCTATTGTTAGTTTAAGTTCTCCTCCTAGATTTATTGTCTTTTTTTTTTTTTTAAATAAAGCGTTTGTTAATTGGCTTGTCTGTGGGCATCTCCCTCTTTTGTCATGGCCATGCGGCCCAGTTTGTGACAAAAATGTTTAATAAGAACGGAACATTACAATCTGCATAAAGATGGATTTATTGCAGCACTGTTGTGTAATTGTAAACTGAGTGTATGTAATTATCAGTTGTATGCACAGGCTGCAAAGTGCCTAACATGAATTTATTGGTTGCTCTCGGTGCTGTTCTCACCTGGGAGTTGAATATATGCATTTCAAACCATTCATATACGCCTACATATATGCCTGGTAGCCTTAAGATGTTTTTTTAATATAAGTTTCATTATATCATCATCATCATATAACATTTTTACACCTTCCACCCTTCCCCCTTTTAAAAATATAACATTTACACAACATTAACTGACTTACTTTGTAGTTTGAGTGCATTTTTACACAAATAATTTTACTTCTACTAGAGTAAAATTTATTTTGAGTAACAGTACTTTTACTTGGTTACAAATTTATCAGTGCTCTTTCCACCCCTGCTCCACATTGATAACCCATTACCTCCTTGGACGTCCACTGAGAAGCCTGCTGGCCGGCGATGAAGCCCACCAAAGCAGCATTACCATTGGGGCTGGTGGCGTCAAAGGTCACACAGAATGGGGAGCCAGTGGAGGATCCTGACACTATTTCCCCAGAGAAGCCCTTGTCCTTCCAAAAAGCCTGTGGAGAAAAATAAGCAATCCACAACTTCATCATACATATGTCAGTAATGACAACACAAAACCCAACTCGAGAAGGCGAAGAAATGACTTGAATTCATTCAAAAAATTTGGAAAAGACTGGATTTAATTTATAGAAGTGAAAATAGTTAATAGAAAAAAATTGAAATATTGGAAACCTACAAGTGGTTATAAAACACCCTCTAAGCAGCTATCAGAAAGTGACAAGACAGGCCGCTAGAGTTAGATGGTTAACGTGCTAACTTCAGTAGAAGAAAAGACATGATAGAGATGAGTTAACATTGGAGTCTGGAGACAGCTCTTGGTGAGTAAACGAATGAAGTTTGATGCTGGTAAGTAAAAACTTCTTAATGCTAACACTGGCTATGGATAGCAAAACTTACAAATAGCTCCGTTAACATTAGCCCAAAGAAGGTAGCCTACTGGTCATATCAGACCAAGTAAGGCAGTAGCAGCAAAATGAGGAGACTGATGCTGGACTCGCAACGTTTTTCTAGACTGGTAAGTAAACAGCTGTTACAGCTAACATTGGCTATGTAGCAAAACAAAACTCAAAAATAGCTCATCTACTGTAGAAACAGACATGGGCTAAAGTAAAATGAGCTGAAGCAAAAATTATGGTTGTCACTGGCAAAATGTGGCACTAAAATCCTTTGATACGTCAAGATAGAGATCAAGAGATGTCCTGCTAAATATCAAATATAAATATTTAGCAAACAGCACTGACCTTTTGTGCATGAAAGCATGACATTTTTGATGTATGTGTGTTGGAAGCAGAGGCTTGTTCTCTCTCTTGCTGCCTTTTAAAATCTGTGTTTCTGCCAGGAGCCACTGAACTGCCCTTGACAGCTGAATAGAATCTTATTGACATTATCAGCCACATGTATATGTTCTTCCATTCAGGATCATATAATTGTGTCAACATTGTATAGCTATCTAGATACTATGAAGTATAAGAAACCCTTAGTGTGAAACCTACAGTATATACTGCTACAATGTTAAAGGTAAGTTGAGGGTGAAGGCAATATTTTGGCTTACTTTCTTTCCACTATCCTTGATCAAGTCAGTGAATTCTTATCAGCTCAGTGGTCATTACTCTTAAAACACAAAACCTCCTGGAAAACAGGCAGACAAATTTTTTTCTCAAAGGATCAAGAATATCATTAGTAATTTGAGATTAAATTCAATACAGGAGCAACTCTGATACAATGTATAATACAAAAAGTCTATTTACTAAATTCCTGTACAAGTTTCCCCTAAAGTGCAGCAAACACAGGCGGGATATTATGTGTGCTGAAACACCTGTTCCAGTGTTTTCTATTCAGGGCCTCAGTGTCAGCATACGCCACCATCCTATTTCTCATTGACGTGCGTCACTGCTCCAGAAAATAAGTTTTTCTTTTGCCAGATCAGTAACCCAGCTGCTGTACCTCGACTTTTTACTTTTATCTCCGTGGCACGCTTTGTGTGTGTGCTATAGGCATCAAATGACACAACACAACGCTATGTGCAGGAGCTGGTGTGTGTTACACTTCAGCGGCATCGAGACAATTTGTAATTTAGACATTTCCAACTCTCATTATATACAGTAATTGGATATCAGATAGGTATTAACTTTGTCTGCTTAACTAAACATTGCATAGGTAGCATCACTCACCGTCATAAATTGAATAGAGGTGCATGTGTTTGAGAAGCATGTTCAGGTTATGAATGACTTATCTGCAAACTGAATGCTGTGCAGTTGATTTGTTCTGATTATTGCTATGCGGTAACTGCATTTGAGATGCAATGGCAGAAGTGAAAAGCATTTATGTAGGACAGTTGTAGTGTATGTAGGTTGTTTTTTCTACGTAAGAAGCATTCATTCATAAAATATGCAGTGTCGTATGTACTACCATATAAAAGACAGAGTATAAACATTTATAGTACAAAAGCTTGTATGGGACCTATATTAAAGGGGCCAAATGTATGTACAATGATGCACACAAACACTGCATTTTCATATGAAAAGTATAAATTTTTTATGTATATTTTACATCATAGTTGATTTGAACACATTTCATAGGTGCCAAATTTTTAATTTCAAAATCTAATGTCAAGACCATTCAATGCTTCATAAGATGGCACGAGAGAAGTAACACAAATGTCTCATAAATAATAAGCGCTTCGCTCTCTTGCATGCGCTAAGTGTAGCCTGCTGGCAATCTCGCAGCCTCATGTAATAATAAGTGACTTTAATGTACCTGCAACAAAGCCTGTTGGCCAGCACAGGCAGATTTGAGTGAGCATCAAATGACAGTTCTCTTTGACATCTTTTATTTATGCATATATTCATTTTATGACTTGCAACAGTGGGTGAAGGAACATCAGCAATCTGCAAACTATTGTGTCTGTGTGCATATGCTTATGGAGCTTTCCCATTTGCATATGCATGTGCATATGCTCGCCTAATGCATATTTATTTGAATGTGTGTTCGTTTATCCATCCATACAGATTTACGCTGTATCTGCATAACACTAAGAGCATGGTAATTGTAAGTCTAAAACCCTAATTGTTCCATATTTATTTATGCGTGTGGTTTTCATGTCTTGTTCTGCTCATTTTTATTTATCTTGAATAAATGCTGACTTGATTTGATAGATGATCACAGAAGAATAAATTCAATATTCCAGTTGTCTTGAATTATCTTGCCCACTTATTTGTTTGAAGAAATGTTGCTGTGACTGTAAAAGACAACTTAATTTATTTACATTAAACTGTGCTTGCACTCCCTTAGAGTATTTCTTTAAGAATAATGAAAGCACAATATTTTTCTATTATAATTTTACTCTAGCCTGAAAATAATAATATATAGTTTGAAGTGGCATAAACACAAGATTCAGGAGTCTTAACTATGGTGACAGAAAATGCTTTTGTTGCTTTCAAATGCTTTCTGCCAATGCCAGACCCACCTTCTTTTTGCACAACCCAGTACTGCTCTACAACCAAAGGGCATTGTCAGGGAGGTCGTTTTGAGTGATCAACAAGTGTGAAGTATGATGGCTTTGCCTCAGTCAATCGTAGACCTCAGGAGTGAGTCTGAGGTGGAGAGGCAGCTCCTGGCTATACAGATGCACAGCATGCTCGATATGTTTGTAGTTCTGCAAAGAAATACCAACAGTTCTCTTTTCTTCTTGGTCATAATTACAACATGGTTGAACCATGATCAGGTGGCTGGCATGGATTTCTTTTTTTTTTTACTTCAAGGCACGTCACCTGTCACTTGGGTTTGCCTACACAACCAGGCTACCTCGGGCTTCAGGATTTCCTGATGTTCTTTCTTATACATCCGGACTTTGCATAAGCTCCATATAATGTGGAAATGATTGTGCTGTTGCCCTAGCAAAATCTCCCAACATCAGGGAGGGTTGTCACAGGTAAGTAAAGACACAAATGTGAGGCCCAGCCTGAGGCTACCCCAAGAACTTAGGTCCTGAGAGGGACAAGATGGTGCCTCAAGGATTGTACCCCACTGTGGAGCAGATAATCCAAAGCATGAGTGTGGATTCAACTATTTATGCTGAAAATGCAAAATGCTTGGCCTTGTACAAGTGATGTGACAAGAGCGTTAGAGCGAACCGCTCAGTCAGCTCAGTCTCTCTCTTTCTTTTTTTTTTTTTACATATTCTAGAGAGATGTCTGCTGCCATCTGCTATGAAAGTGTCTCAGTGATTTCCTCTGGTCATGGGTTTTAGCAAGAGGCTGATTTTTATCCACTCTCCTGTGCAATGTTTCAGAGAGGAAGTAAGATTGTAGTGTCTGGTACTAAACCCATTCTTCTTCTCCCTTCAGTTGGGGTTGCTGGTGGCTCTTTATGTCCTTCTTAAATGAGCTGTTTGTATGTGCTGTGTGGTTATTCCAACCACTCTCACAAGAGCACCAACACAATAAATAAACAAGGGAGAGCAATTAAACAGGGTCAGTAATGTAACCCCGCCAATGTGCAGATTCTGACTTGTCTGGGATAGAGACTGTATCTCAGCTACCTTTTCAGTTATTGGGTGTTTTGCCTTGGATGCATTTTAAAGCCCAATTATAGGATATGGTCTGTACTAGTCATGGCTTAAATTCATTTTTTTGCCAACCACAGTAGCACATTGCTCAGCTTCTGTGCCGTCAAATCACCCGAACTATCACTTTAAGTCAAATTAGGTCAAAACACACAAACATTCAGTGTGACTTACACCTCCTCAAGGATATCATCATATCAGATGTCAATCGCAAATAAATGTCCATAAATCCACTAAGAAATCATGAAAAATGATGTTTTATAGCTGTCTCTACATCCATGGGCACATAAACAGGAACTTTGAATAGTTAATTCAGAATACATTTAATTGTGCCATTTTGCAAAAATGTTAAAGAAAAAAAAAGTAGGCTAAAAACACAGAATACAAGAATGTGAATCCAAGTGCCTACTTGTAGCACACAGGACAACAACACATTCGTTGAACTTCTGCTCTCCTGATGGATTTATATCATCATATTGGCTCCCAAATTGAGCCACATGTTGATTTCGGCATGTCTCCATCTATCAGATTAGCAAGCATATTTTTGTTTTTTCCATTTTCATATGAAAGTCAAATTTGTCCCACATCCACTTTACGATACAAGGATGTCACCCCAGATAGGCTTTGAAGTACAGGAAGCCCAACAGATTCACAGAAAACACATAGGTAATTGCATCTGTTGTGAAAAATTACATACATATTGTATGTGGTCTGCATGGAATTAAAATCACTGACCAGCACAGTTAAAATAAGCTTTAGTCTCAAAGCTTTTCCAAAGAAAAGAGGTGGGAAAAAAATCTCTAAACAATTCTCTCTAAACAAAACTGAAGTAAACCTGGACTTCACTGTTTCAGTACTTTTAGCTAAGGATTCTCTCAGGATAAGAGATCCCGAATGAATAGACAGGTATTCTTAATACATTATTATTCAAATTAGCACGTCACAATAAATCAACATTATTCACTGAAAAACGCAATATACAGTCCCAATATAAAAAAGGCATTTAGGCTCAATGAACCACAATAACTACAGTCAGATGTTTCCTGTAGAAATTGATCAGTGTGTCATGACACTGTGGAGGTATTCGTCCCACTCTTTCATGCAGAACTGATTTCACTCAATGACATTTGTGGATTTTCAAGCATGAACAACTTTTCTCGGGTCCTGAAAGTGCATCTCAAGGGAACTTAACCCTGATAAGAGGCCTGAAGATCAGCTGACTTTGAACTGCTCAATAACATTTTGACAAGTTGCTTTTGACTATTTCCAATGCACTTCTTCACCCAGAATACTAAAGCTTTAAATTGATGGCAATGGTCAAAGTTTGTTAAGTATTCATGGGGAAGGACTGTCTGATTGTTAATCTGATTGTTATTCAAAGAGATTGCCCAAAATATCTTTATAATGGGTGCATTCCATTTACATGAGCTCTAATAGTTCCAGTATGGTACTGCACAGTGGCTCCATGTCATGGTGCACTGGGGCACTTGATGGAGCAGAACCGTCCTTCACGAAATTAGGTTTCAGTTTTGCTTTTTCTGTAATGCCAAGTGTAAATGTCTGTATAGTTGCCATTGATATGGAGAGCCTAGCTTGTTCATCAATATCAATATTAATTTGTGCTATATGTATCAAATTGGTGTTTGACCTATTGATGATTGATCAAGTTGATGATCGATTGATGAGTGATCTTCGAAACTGGTGAGGTTTACAGATTCTCTGGAGGTCCACAGTCAAGTGCACCTGAGACTCCCTGCAGACTTAATAAATGATGGATTTAGACTGTCACTCCAGATACAGGAGTGTGTATAAAATCTGTGAGTCTGCGAGTTTGGGGAAGTCCAGATATTTGGATTCAGCCTGAGTCAATGTCGGACACTTATCAATCCTTGTAATTAGTGTCATCACTGACAGTGGTAATGTTGTGCATCTGTAATTTTTGACATTTTCAAAATGTGACACAATCTATTGTGGGATTGTGAGCAACCATGGGCACTACTTTTTCTGTTCCATTGTGGAAAGTTTTGAGAATTGTGTATCTTGCATGTATTTTACACTCAAACACTTAAATAAAATGACGGAGGCAAAAATTAGGGAAAGCAAAGCTACTATTTGCTATTTATCTGTATCTGTTTATGCCACAAAAATATCTGTATTTGGATTATATTGAGCCATGATCTCAAAAACTGGGAGTTGCAACCATATTGGGAAGAGGTTCAGATTAATGTAAATTGGCAGCGCCCGTATCTGGGATATTTTGGCTTAATTTTGGTACAGTGGGAAGAAGTGAAGATACGTCGTCCATCTTCATACGCAGTCATCTTTGCGGACATTGTAGTTTGACTTTTTCTTTTGTCTGTTATCCCTGTGCATAAGTACATCTGACAGACTGTTTCAGATTTTTTTAAGCACTATTTTAGGCATTTTGCTTTTATTTGACCGCTATAAGAGACAGACGGGAAATGTAGAAAAAGAGGGGTGTGACATGCAACAAAGTTTCCTGTAGCTGGGAATCAAACCGCGGTTGCTGCGGTCATGTGGTATGAACCCTAACCATAAGCCCACTGGGATGCTCCATTTGCATCTGTTGATGAGTTGGTCAGGATTTTATGCTGTTTGCTGTCGGTCTTAATGTCATTTTGCCTCAGTAGTTATCTGTGCATTGGTCTGTAGTATCTTTGCGTTTCTGTTCCTCAACTGCCTGTTCGCAGTTAAATCTGCTATATGTGTATTTGCTGCATTTCCCTCCATCTGCCTGCATATGTCAGGGAAAATTATCCACGCACCTAACCTTCACACTCATAATTTCCACCGTTCTATTCTAGTGTGAAAGGATTGCATGTCTCAGTCACGTGAGCTCCGCCTCCTGTTTTACACTTGGCAGAAAAAAAATATTTCATATTTATAACTGTGGTAAGAAAAGTGAGCCCTCCAATAAATCTCCACATGAGACTGCTAACACATGAGAGAAGACAAAGAGTCTCAAATAAACCATATTCTAGATCAGTGACCAATATTTCCATGTCTTTATCAGCATCCAAATGCATCTTGGCAACACACCAAGGCACAGATCAAATAAATGTTTGCATGAGCACTAATGATTTTCTGTTCATTACAGTAAACAAATTTAATCTACTAACAAGGTGCACAGTCATTTTGTTAATTAATTGTGTGGTTGCAGAGTATAAAATAGAGAAGATAAAACCAATCAAATTTCATGTGCTAGAGGCTCTTTTGTACAAAGTGTTGAAATCTAGAAAGAACTGGTGCCAATTGAGTCGGCTGCTTCCTGCTACAGGCTCTCCGTCTTCTAAAATAGGTGAATAGATACAGATTCGAGAGCAATTTCCCCTTCACCTCTGATACTGGGAAACGTTCTTGCATTTTACATGAAATAAAAAAAGAGAGTGCGCACTGAAAATAGGATTTCAGATGAGGCTGAGGCTGAGAACTACAAATTGTTTTGGTATCTTGACACAGTCTTGTGTGTGTGGATTATTCAAATTCAGGTTTGTGATACACGAGCTGCAATTTTGCAACATGAGACAACTTCTTCTCCGATGTGTCTTAATCTCAAATTTCACAAAACAAAACAAACTTGCACTCAAATGTGGAACATGGCGCTGCCACCACTTGATATCAACGTTTGCACAGTACTGCCAAGTTGCTTTTGTGAAATTGGCCCCTGTATTACAACTGTGAAAATATAAAATTTGAAAAATGCATGAAGAACTTTGTTGCTTCAAAATCAACTTTTGTTTAGCAATGCATCGATTATATTGAACTATGGAGCTTACCTCCTTACAAATACATATAATGTACACAATAAATTAAAGCCTCTCATAACACCTTTGCAAGTGTGACCATCTGAATAATCTGCCGTCATCTGTCCCTTTATCAAGTCTGATGTTGCTCTATATGTCACCTATATTATTATCACATATATATATCCTCTAGTTATATGAAGATATAAGTTTATAACATATATGAAATACTCTATATATGAACATACAGTATACCAAAAATATCTATGTGAGGAATTGATCGTGTATATACGTATCAGTCTAGACTCGGTGACAGTATATACATGGTATTTTTGTATGCAAGTTTATCAAAACAACATACATATGTCAATTCTATATGCCCATATATGTTTTGTATAACATTTCTATTTCCCCCTTTTAGGAAAGTGGTCTCAGAGTTTTGGACCCTACTGTTTATAATATCAACATATATTGACAGGCTTTTGTATAATTTTTACATGTGTGCTTTTATATGTACATATATATCATATATGTAAATAAAATATATGCATATACATACATACATATAGTCTACAGTCTACTCCATAAACTATTACCTATTTAATTTTCTCTATATTAATGTGACGTGTCTAACATTGTTGAGAGCAAACAGAAACCCACTGTAGAAGAAAAACATGTAAAGCAGCTCTTCACAAGACAAAGAGTGTCTGCACAAATTTAATGTCCGCGCCTCACCATAACATAATTCATGCAAACATCTGTTATATTGCATTTTTATCTTCTGTTACTCACCGTCTCGTAGGTAATGATGAATTTTATCATGTGGCCCACAGGCATGTTCTGGGTAAGGAACGCTCTCTGGCTGGGCAGGGCTGGCTCGTAGTGGATTTTCGCTGGTGGGAAAAAAAACAGTACACCATGAATCCCAATAACTGTGTGCTCTTCTTAGATCCAGTAATCCTCGCCCTCCATCCCTGGTATCACCTGGTGTACTTTAAATGTAATGTAGGACAAATGCTTCAGTGGAGACGGAGTAAAAAGAGGTAAATAAAAATAAGTGAGGAAGGATAGCACACTAGTGTTAAAGCTAGTGGGCTGACAGATCATTTGCAAAACAATACAATTTTGGTGAAAAAAATGTCATTATAAAGATTAAAAAAATATAAATGTTTTAAAATTAAAGTATCTTCACAAACACATCCTTTCATTGTTTCTTTTTTTAATCTCCTATTAAGGCCTAACACTGTGATAAACCATGTTGTTGCAGGCCAGACCACTTTACTGCCAGACCATACCATATAGTACTTGTTTGCCATCTCAGTCTGATTGCGCACTAAGAGATTACATCCATTGCAAAAACTGGAGAATCAAAGTGGATAGCTGGTTAGCAACAGGAAGAACTGAAAGAAAAGAGTAAAGAAACAGACAGTGAATCGACAAGTGATCCCCCTCCAAAAAGTAAAATTGAGCTTCTTATATGTTTCCCCTTATTTCAGTTCATTCCTGAATGACCATTACCACTCAAATAAAAAGTGCTCCAAAAAAAAAATGAGCAAAACAGTTTTCACCCTCCAGATGATGTTGTAGGAGGCTTCTGATGCAGAAATTAAAGGGTTTTCTAATTTTTTTGCATGTATAATGTTTTAGTAAGTTTTTAGGAAAAGTGGGAGTAGAATTTCTGTATTTGTACTAACATTGTATGAACATATATACAGAACAACTTAGGCTTCATTTTCCTATTTAGCACCATAATAGTATACATTATGAATGATAATAACACAACAGTCATATCTTTATGAATAGTCATTTATTAATAAAAAATGTAGGATAAGATTTACATTACAAATCTACATGTTCTATTTAACTAAAACTAAATTTTGTGATAGTCCACAGAGTGTAGAGTCACAGTGTATACAATCTCTCCATGCTGGTGGCATTCTGAAATGAAAAAAAAAGAAAAATAATGAGATACATACAGTATACAAGATAAATATGAGTTTTATTTGTAGTAGATAACCTGAAAGAATAGGTAGACAGTATTATGTGACTGTGGGAAGGATTAGGATTAGATCTTGGATCCTCACTCTGAACGCTTCCACCACTCTGCCTGGCCTTTTATGCCCTCTATTATCATACTGAAGGAATGCATGCATCCATCCCCCAGAACATATGCCTGTTGCATTGTTCAGGCACAGGTGAGAATGGTCTGCAATGTGGGCGTGAACAAAGCAACAAACATCCCCCAACCCATCCCAGAACATTCAGAACCTGTTTCCAGTCTCCACATGCAACAAGCAGCTATTGGGCAAACACACGAAGCTCAAAAAAGCCCAGGATCAGTTAAAAGTTGTTGTTTTTTTTAACTGAT
>NW_019522507.1:6634-34727 GCF_002814215.2 Seriola lalandi dorsalis | reverse complement strand
CACAGGCATGTTCTGGGTAAGGAACGCTCTCTGGCTGGGCAGGGCTGGCTCGTAGTGGATTTTCGCTGGTGGGGAAAAAAAACAGTACACCATGAATCCCAATAACTGTGTGCTCTTCTTAGTTCCAGTAATCCTCGCCCTCCATCCCTGGTATCACCTGGTGTACTTTAAATGTAATGTAGGACAAATGCTTCAGTGGAGACGGAGTAAAAAGAGGTACATAAAAATAAGTGAGGAAGGATAGCACACTTGAGCTAATACATCTATATAGTGTTAAAGCTAGTGGGCTGACAGATCATTTGCAAAACAATACAATTTTGGTGAAAAAAATGTGCAGGCCAGACCACTTTACTGCCAGACCACACCATATAGTACGTGTTTGCCATCTCAGTCTGATTGCGCACTAAGAGATTACATCCATTGCAAAAACGGGATAATCAAAGTGGATAGCTGGTTAGCAACAGGAAGAACTGAAAGAAAAGTGTCAAGAAACAGACGGTGAATCAACAAGTGATCCCCCTCCAAAAAGTAAAATTGAGCTTCTTATATGTTTCCCCTTATTTCAGTTAATACCCGAATGACCATTACCACTCAAATACAAAGTGCTCCAAAAAAAAATGAGCAAAACATTTTTCACCCTCCAGATGATGTTGTAGGAGGCTTCTGATGCAGAAATTAAAGGGTTTTCTAATTTTTTACGTTTTAGTAAGTTTTTAGGAAAAGTGGGAGTAGAATTTCTGTATTTGTACTCACATTGTATGAACATATATACGGAACAACTTCATTTGCCTATTTAGCACCATAATAGTATACATTATGAATGATAATAACACAACAGTCATATCTTTATGAATAGTCATTTATTTATAAAAAATGTAGGATAAGATTTACATTACAAATCTACATGTTCTATTTAACTAAAACTAAATTTTGTGATAGTCCACAGAGTGTAGAGTCACAGTGTATACAATCTCTCCATGCTGGTGGCATTCTGAAATGAAAAAAAAAGAAAAATAATGAGATACATACAGTATACAAGATAAATATGAGTTTTATTTGTAGTAGATAACCTGAAAGAATAGGTAGACAGTATTATGTGACTGTGGGAAGGATTAGGATTAGATCTTGGATCCTCACTCTGAACGCTTCCACCACTCTGCCTGGCCTTTTATGCCCTCTATTATCATACTGAAGGAATGCATGCATCCATCCCCCAGAACATATGCCTGTTGCATTGTTCAGGCACAGGTGAGAATGGTCTGCAATGTGGGCGTGAACAAAGCAACAAACATCCCCCAACCCATCCCAGAACATTCAGAACCTGTTTCCAGTCTCCACATGCAACAAGCAGCTATTGGGCAAACACACGAAGCTCAAAAAAGCCCAGGATCAGTTAAAAGTTGTTGTTTTTTTTAACTGATAAGATGCAGATCAAGTTTTAAATGCTGCTACAGATAGA
The DNA here is from genome assembly GCF_002814215.2 of Seriola lalandi dorsalis. Lineage (NCBI taxonomy): Eukaryota > Metazoa > Chordata > Actinopteri > Carangiformes > Carangidae > Seriola > Seriola lalandi. The sequence continues at coordinate 33,268 of NW_019522507.1, read as the reverse complement.
GTTTCAAATACCAAAAACAATTACTTCATTTATTCAATTCTGGTCTAAACTATAAAGAAATAACAGATAAAACACATATAGGACTTAGTTACAGTGAATCAATGCATATATTATATTTCTAATGGTATTTTTTTCCATATGTGAACAAGTGATAAGTTCAATGTCTCCATGTAATGTGTCAGGCTAGCACAAAGACGCAGTGTTGTAAAATTGCAACATAGACACAACATGCTCAAAATCAAATTTGATATATGATTTCCACAATAACTTAACATCTACATGTTGTAGACAATGTATTAAACACAAATAAAAATATTTCAGGTAATTTACTTACTTGAATTTTGACAAATCCAGTCAGGTGAAACAAGGAGATGAGCTCGGAGGAAAGTTCGCAGGTGGTGTGAGTTCATGGTCAGATGGCCGGACCTATGAACATCTATTCTATCCAATAGCATTGTGAGGATTGCTTGCTCTGGCGAGTGAAGCAACATCTGGCCAAAAGCCAGCATTTTAACGAATGAACCAGCGGAAGATGTGAAACATCATTTAGAAACTGTCAAGAGCCTGTCAGCAAGCTCAAAATAATGCCCTTAATACTAAACAAAATTGATGAGCCCAATGCAGTAAAATTGAAAAACAGTGACATGATAAGTGGCTCCAAACTAATTTGACATGGTCACTTAGACATTCAAATGACAGCACTGTACACATGACATAAGACCTGTCAAGTAGTGTCATATCCATAATGCTGCTTGTTTTGACAACGCCAGCTGACTTAATGGCAGGAAATGCCTTCTACCTCATTATTTGTCAGGCAGATGTTAAACTGTCGATGGCTAAATGAGACGTATTCTGGCATCTTATTCTTTTGAACGCTTAATGTGCTCTACAGTGACAACACTGTCATCGTCTCTTACGTGCGCAAATGTGCCGTGACACCTTAGGGGAACTTCACCACAACTCAGCGTCACGGTTAAATCAAGATGACGTGCATAAACAGGTTCAATGCGAAGCCAGTTTAACAAAGGATTAAGCACACAAATCTGCTGCAGTGTGCTCAGAAGGTGTGCTCAAAGGGCTCGTTGATGGATAGGGCTGGAGTAGCGCTTGTGAACGCACATCAGCCATTTGCAGCAATCACATTATTATACTATTGTCCTACATTCTGTCTGGCATCCAGCAGTTTCCAGACTTTTACTTTTGAAGGCGCTTCTCTTTTGGCACCTTCTGAAAAGGTGGCCTAAATTACAAACCTTATCCACCACAGGGTAAATACTGAGGATTTCTTCCCTGTCAATATAACTGAAAGAGCAGCTTGGAGAAAGACACACTATCTTCAACTTCACAACTTTTCAGTGTTTGCTGTTGGGTTGGTATAACTTTAAACTGCACACACAAACATAAGAAGGAGGACACAAAAGGAGGCACAGATTGTTTTGTCTGAAGAGTATAGCAAAATTCAAGCTTTTTATTATTCTATTTACTCATGAGGTGAGTGGGAGTGCAGCATATTCCCATTTCGGGCCATGTTTGTCTGTCAGTCAGTCTTTCCACCACTCCAGATCCAGATTGAGATACCTCAATAACTACTGGATTGATTACTATGATATTTGGTACAGATATCTATGGTGCCCATAGGATGAATCCTGAGGACTTTTACGATCCTCTGAGTTTTCCTCTAGTGCAATTATGTGACTGATGCGTGTGTTTTTTGTGAAGTGTCTCAAACATGCTGGCTGCGGGTCATCCACTAATCAGAGGGTTGGTGGTTCAGTTCCTGGCTCCTCCAGTCTGTATTTCAAAGTATCTTTGGGCAAGATATTGAACCCCAAAATTGTATGTATGTATCTTCAGTATCATCGTGTGTGTGTTTGTGGTGGGTGTTTGTGTGTGTATAGTAGCAGTACACTAAGTACACTATAGTGTATAGTACAAACTCAAGTGTTGAACATCAGTTCAAGTTTTTTGGGGGCATTTTTAACTTGATTGTGATAGAGAGAGAGAGGCAGGAAGGTCAGGGAGAGAGAGAGTAGATGACATGCAGCAAAGGGCCGCCGGTCGGACTCGAACCCACAGGTCGGACTCTTATTATTGGGAACAGTAAGAAAATAAAGTATAGTCTAAGTGCATACTGAATACAGTCAGTTTTTAAAATGATGAAATCAGGAATCAGGAAAAGCATTCCCTTTGTGAAATCTAATCAGCAGTCAGATACCTATTGTATCATTTCCTGTTAATAAAATGGTGACATAGGTTGATATATTTATGCTAACAGTTTAAACAGCATTGTATAATGCTGTATAGAATTAGCATGAAGTATGGATTCGGGACACAGTATATATTTGCTTAATGTCTGCATGTTAGCAATTTCAATGTGGTCATGTTAACATGCAGACATTAGCATTTAGCTCAAAGCACCACTAAGATACAGCCTCATAGAGCTGCTAGCATTGGTCTTGTTAAAGCATAATGCCAAAATGACGTTGGTAGATGTTATAGTAAAAGCACAATCCTTAAGTGTAAAGTGACATGCAATATACACTTTGGCATACTTAGTTTTTTTATCAACTACTAATGTTAAAAAATTATGACATTACACTACAAAAAGCTTTACTTTAACATTTAAGAATATGTCTTTTTTCTTTTCATCTTTTCCTCAGTTACTTGTCTGTATTCTCTACTGGTTTCAGTACCATGTGTACAAAGAAAGAGTCCACGTGTCCTTTAATCATCTTTAGAACCTGCTCTCACTCCCAGATTGAGTGACTTGGTGGACAGCAACTGAATTAGAGTTATTATTTTCTAATGATACATCTGTTACAAAAACCACAGCGCATATATTTCCATCTCTAAGTGTAACTCAATTATTCATGAATATCTACCTATAAAATATATGGTCCCATTTAGACCTTTCCAGTATGCAGCACTAGACAAATTGACCTAGTTTCAACCTCCTTAACTCCTTAATTTACATGTTATTATATTGAAAACGTAGTCAGTTTTATTCATTTATAAGAGAAATCTCTGTGATGTCAATCAGTATCCTGAACCATTTGAGTCAAACTGTCCCTCCTTTGTAGTTTGGCCACACATCTTACGTTACTTAGAAAGGATGGAGGGTGAAGGTCAAAAAAAAAAAGGAAAAAAAAGGCATTTTTCCTTGGATCAGACGTGGAAGAGTACAGCAAGTTTCTTCCCTGAAGGACTCCCATTTGACAGCTCATCAGACTCTCTCTATGCATCACTCGGCCATCTTTGGAAAACAGCTGCAGGTTCAAGAGCATCTCATGGCTCCGGAGCAATCTGCACAACTGCTGGTTCCTGACCCTCAACACCCGGACTTCTAAGGACGCTGTTTCCCCCAGAGTGGATGTCTCTCTGTCTTTTCATCGTCTTTCTGTCTGTCTTAATCTTACTTCCTCCTCTTAAAGTACGCTGGCATTTGATCCGCTTTCACTTCATTTTTCTGAATGCACTACTGGAAAACGTTGACCTTGCTTTCTCATTTTCCTCTGTCACTGACCTGTGAGTCATACCTGTGGTAGCCTTGAGCGAGGGGCTTCAAATTTCCATTACTTTCTCACTCTGAACTTTTAACATAGCACACAGGCACTTTCAGTGTCTTTGGCTGTCAGAGGGATGAGGAAAGTGAAACATGAAAAGCCACTCAAATCAAGACATAACATCAAAGGGACGATGATTCAAAAATGCAGCTTCCGAATGGCAATTTATAAAGAGGAGTGCAAAAAAAAACTTTAAAAAGTATGAAAAAAGCTAAAGCTAGCTATAACTGAAGTCTAGTTCATGGCAGTGCCTGTGTTTGCTGTGAAACTGGATTATCTCTTTCATCCTGAAAAGCCAACAGTGCAGTGCAGAGCATATGAAGTAACAAGCCATTGTGGAGAAGAAAAACTACTCACATGCATGACCTCTTGCTAGGTGTGGAGCCAAGATAATGTCCACGTGAGGAGAGAGAAAAAAAAAGCCTCCGTACTGGACTTAATATTCAATGACTGCCATGTGTCAACGTTGTGATTTAACCAAAGATGTAAGCAGCTCTTATAACTCTGGGCAGGTATCCATACGGATGGGCAATTAAAAAAAAAAAAAAAGGTAATAACGACAGATGGGTTTTAAAAAATAGCTATGCTCACTTTCATAAATCTATGAGGCCATCAGAAAAAGGCAGCAGTATTCAGCAGCCACTTAATCCAAATGTTAAAGATAGAGTCCTACATCTGTGCGCACGTTACATCACAGATCTTTTATTTAATTACGGACTAAGCCCCTTGACTCTGGCAGCAGACACCCTCCCCCATCTCTCCATACACACACTGTAGTTTCCAACATTACTTAATAATTTCTGCTTCTGGTCTTGACAAAAATAGACTCATGGAGGATGATCCTTTTGGCTAAAATTGCCCTCATTAGCTTAGAAATTCATCTAACTGTGGTTTAATATTGGATGGCTTTTAATCTCCAGGGAATAAATACCTAAGTAAACATAGCTGGAGCCTCAAACATTAGACACATTTAATTTTGACAACTCATTTAAATGCCCTGAGAAACTATTGTCTTAATCTGCATTTTACTGAAAGTGAGATCCTAGATGAGCACACTATTACCTGGTGGGGTGAGAGCACTAGCCTACTGGTTTGAACTGAGTAGGCTGTGTTGGAAAAAGGTGATGCAAGTTTTTGTTTTGTTTTTTTTCACTGACTCTTTTGGTTTGTTTGTTTATGCTAGACCAGAGTGTCACTGCACAACTCTTCTCCAATGCTTTACCGCACAAACATTTACCTATAAGATGAATGCAAGACAGCCAAACCATTCCACACAATCCTGATGAGGCAGGATTCATGCCTGATAGGAATTTATTAGTTTTCAAACTCTCTTTTTGATTGATGCTAATTTAAAACACAGTATAAGTTCTAAATAAGTTTTGCTATTGCTACACAGCCTACATTAGCATTAATAGCTGTTTACTCACTGTCTGGAAGAAACATTGTGAGGTCAGCATCAAACCATTCCTTTATTCACCACGAGCTGTCTCCAGCGGTGGAAAGCAACACCAATGTTAACTCTTGTTTCGATCACATCTCTTCTCCTACTGAAGTTAGCAAGCTAACCAGCTAGCCACAGCCTGTTCACTTTCTGATAGTGACTTACTGTAGCCTCCAATGTCCCCTGAAGAAGAAGTATCTTGTATTATAGAGATGGCCGAAGCTCTTGCCAAGCAACAATCACCACCAACTGCTCCATGAAGAAACCATGTTCAGAAGCAGAGGAAACGTATAAATGTATAGTCCCTTTAAAGTAAGTTTAGCACGCTAACTTCAGTAGAACAAAAGACGTGATTTAACATTGTTTTCCTCCATCAAGTTTGATGCTGAACTTGCCATGTTCCTTCTAGACTGGTAAGTAAACGGCTGCTAATGCTAACACTGGCCGTGCAGCAATAGCAAAACATACAAATAGCTCCTTTAAATAAGTAGAGCTGTTACACAGAAATAGAACTTGAATTGGTCGATTATGGCATATCACAGGTGCAGCACATCAGTCTGTACGTTGGCTAGAAATATGTTTGATGTAATTTTAGGAACCTCATCACAGTTCTGTAATAACCAGACTAAAGGATGCTTGTCAGAAATTGTTTCTTGATGAAACTGTGTTAATACGTCCTTTTCGATTTTTTTGTAAAAACTCCCCACTGTCAAAATCCCGTTGTTGGCAGGCAGACACAGAAAAGACAAGAGCTTTAGAGGAGAGTCTCGACCATGGTCTGTCCTTTTTGGCATTTGAACATTTTCCATTTGTGAACCAGTCTTTGTAAAACCACATTTACTATATTTGCGTACTCATCAACCCTTACTATATTGCTCATCAGCAGAGATGTGAAATGCACACAGATAGCTAAATTCATTTCCACAGAGTCTAAACTCAGCAAGATAAGAATCACATTGCATTAGTTATCTTCACAATCACTTCAGCTCCCACTTCATGTTTAATCCCTAAATTAAGCTCCATTAGTTTCATTCACAGCCCAGCGGATACTGGCCTAGAATCCTGGCTCACACAGTGTCAGTTGGCAAATAAATCCTAACGCACTGCTTACCTGTTCTCTACTAGTGTAAACAAGGCCCCGGACTAAACTGTGAGTGGCAGATGTAATAGTTTCCTCACCACTGCCCATGCCTGCTGTCATCACAGCAGCTCCTCCTCCATGAGAAGATAGATGGCAACGTCAGATACGGTGTTGCTTGGCTGCCTGTCAGGTTCAGTTGTACTCGCATGAAACCCGCCTTTAGTCAGGGTAGGCTACAGTTACTTTTCCAAGTGACATGAAGAACTTTAGCATCACCCACTCAACAATAAATGCCCACATGGACACATATGCGTACACACAGCCAGACAGTTAGCCTGCTCTGCCAGGGACTTCCTACTTGATAAAGAGAGACAGAAAAACACATTGAAACAAAATGTTAATTTAGTAACCGCAGAGCTGTCTCTGTAACTATTGCTGAATATTAGACTGTATGCCTGATTGCATTATACTCCAACTGCATGCTGTGAAAGCCTAATTAGTTTTTTTGTTATGCAGTCTCAGAATGAATATACATGGGAACCTACTTACATACCAACTAAAACATGCATACTTCACCCATGTTTTCTAAAGTCAACACATGGCCAAAATCCTAATTTCCACATTTATCCTTTTCATGCATAGCAATTTCATATGCAGTGAAACCAAACAGTCCATAAATCATTGAGATGAGCGAGAGAAGTGGTACCAAAAACGGAAAAAAAGAAACAAAATTGACGGAACTCATTATAAAAGATGGATGGATGAATGGGGAGATAAATCCAGGAGCCAAGAGCAGGACAAACATAATATATTAGGGAACACACAGCTCATATCCAGTAATTCCGTTGGTGTGTGTGAATACAGTGGTGGGTGTCTTTTGATGTAAAGCACCTTGTGGACACTCTGAAAGTATTCATTTCTGTGTTCATCCATCTACTCATTCACTGATTCAAAAGCAAGTGCCCGGAGAATTAATTAGGGATGTCAGAAACAAAAGTCTGCAACAGAGGAGCCAAACACAAGAAGCTATGGATACTGCGAACAGCACTTTGCACTTCAACTGTCCGAGAGAGGCTTGGAATCATCTAGAGTCATTGTCATCATTCCCACTGTCTGTGTTAAGCTCTCCACCTTCACTCTCCCATTAACTCAGGTTCACCCGCTTCCAGAAAATTAAAACGAAACATGTCACACAGATGACTTCAAGCAGCAATCATATCTTTTATTTATCCACGACAGCTTTTGGGAGAGGTGACGTCTCAATCACTGGCCTGACTTTGGCTTTTGAGAGTCCCTGTCATCCTCCCTACACTGATTTAAGGCCAAAGCGTGGCACGGTGGCATCTGAGCCAGAGCAATCCGGGCTGCATAATTCAACACCGCTCTCAAACCTGTCTCATTAAGGATCCTGGCCGTGGTCCATGGCTTGGAGTATGAGGCTTTGAGTGACAGATCTGTTGCCAGCATAGTACAAACAGGCACAGACCCAGAGTAAGCTCCAGCTTCAGATCCAGCTCCGGCCCCTTCCAAACCTATCACAACAAGCCTGGACTCAAGTTTCAGCATCGACCAGCACCAACTCCACTCTTAGTTTGTGACAAGCAATGGACAAAAGGCAAAAATCCAGACCCAACTCATAATCAACACTATTCTCTCCTGCAGTTGATTATAAGTTGGAATGCAGGTTCCTATTTCCTGACCAGGAAATGCACATGGCTGCCACACATTTAAGAAAACACATTACGGTATATCTGCAGTAATGTCTGCTGCTAATTAAAAAGACTTCACACTCTTTTCCCATATGGTTGTAAATGTTATGCTAGTTGGTTCAATTAAAACTTTCTGGTTCTTGTGAACAGGCAAAAAAAAAAAACACTTTTCTGCAGGGGTCCATATTTTCCACTCCTTGGCAGCTCAATTGCGGAGAGGTCGGTAATGACGTGTTTGGCACTTTCAACTTCCCACGGCCGACCACAACGAATGTCTCATTAGCCCCCAGTTAAAGTATCGGCCTTGCTCTGGTTCAAAATCCAATCCAGGCAATTCTTCAGCCCAGGGCACAACCTCAGACAGAATTTACTTCAGCCAAAGTGACTGCCACACCACACAGCCAGGGAAGATTTAGGGGGAAATCATAAATTTATCTGCATGGATGCACAGTTTGCCATGTTTGACAGACGTGGTGAGAGAGGAGGATATTTGCCTTCTGCATCAGTGAGAATTTCATTTAGCGAGTCGACAGAGGTGGGAGACGCAGCACTGACCTGCCAAATGAGGGGGGCAGGTGACAATCACAGCTCTGCACAAGAAAGTGTCGGTGGCAGTCATCACCCTGGCCCACTCAGCACCCTGCTCAAACATATAAACAGAAATGCAGCTTTATTTAATGAGCAAGTTGCACAGATTTGTTAGTAAATTGAATCTTGTGTGGTGTGGTGGGGCTATTTGTAAATATAATTTACAGGCTGATTTTAATTTACACAGCGTACACAGAAGATGTGTATAAGAGACAGAATCAAGACTATGCGGACATTTTGTACACTATGTTTACACATAAACTTTGATCCTTTGAAAAACAGGTCATCGCCTGTCATGAAATGCCACACTGTGCACATACAGATATGCTGCTGTGTTCATTACGCATGTATTGGACAGGGAAGGGGGGAAAAAAGAGCTTCTAAGGAGATACCTATAAATTATGCACAGGTTTATAAATTAAACAGATTTCTCTCCATTAGATCATGTTTTGTATTTTTATGGATTGCGATTGTGACAGTCTGCTTAAAGAGGGAGATGTTCCAGCCATTTATGCAAACTTTGTGGTAAAATAAAGTTTAATAGGTGGTTAAATGATATTGTGATGGCTCCATGATCCGCTGTACATCATTCATTTTAGACTCACTGCAGACAGTCTGGCTCTTAATTGCAGAGCTCTTATGCACTTAACTCCTGTTCTCTTACATGTATTTCCACTAAACTTAAGCCTCTGGTGATAATTGAAACTCACCCACCAGAGTGTTTCTGTGCAACAAAGGAAGCTCTTGTCTTCTAAGACAGCTAGATATTTTTGGATGCTGAAAATGAGAAATTCATATATATTTTCCGTTCTCTAAACTTGCTCCCTAGTAACTTTGAGGATTATTTAAAAAAGCAACAACCCTTAGCTCTTTAGAGCAGAAACTACCAAAATTAAAGATCTCCAATATCCTAAAGTTTGGACAATCTTGTCTCAAGGAAGCCAAATTATTATTTCATATACCACTACTTTCATAAAATAATGATTTTACCATTTTTGCTTTGTGCGTGCGTGGCACTATTGCCTCACAGCAAGAAGAGCCTGGGTGTGGACCTTACCCAGGCCTCTGTGTGTGAAGTTTGCTTGTTCCCCTTTTGCCTGTGTGGGTCTCCTCTGGGTGCTCTGGTTCAGCTTAGGTGAAGTGGAAACTCTAAACTGCTATGAATGTGTGAATGTGTTTGTCTGTCAAAATGTTTTATCTCTGTGACAGACTGGCAAAATGTCAAGGATTTGCCCTGCCTCTCACCCACTGCAAGCTGGGGCAGGCGGCAGCCTCCTGTGACCCTGCGCATGAAAAGCTGCCATGGAAAGTGCACGTCGTCCTTTTTTTTTTTTCTTCCTTCTCTCACTCTTCTTGTCACTGTAGTGAACTTGGGAGCAGGACTGCAGTTGACAATGATTTTCACTATTTGTTAATTTGATCTTTTTTTTTTTCTGATAATTGATTAATAGGCCGGGACCGATAAATGAAGCCAACACGGGAAAAAAACGGTTTTGGTCTATATTGCTAATTTCCTCATTCATGACAGCTGTACAGGGGATGAATTTTTATATCACCTTTATGTTACCTGTTTATTAAGGCTTAAAGTTATGTATAATTGAGGGCATGCCGCTTTGAGTTATAGGTGGGTAAGCATGTGTCACTCAAAGTGGCACACCCTCAATTACTTTAAGCTTTAATTAAAATTTAAACTGATGAGTTACATAATTTTTTGTACCAGGCTGTAAACATGTTTATTTCTATTGTAATGTTGAACATTTTAAATGGGAGTCTATGGGGACTGACTCGTTTTTGGAGGAACTGCATTTTTGGCTTCTTCTTTCAGTCCCAAAAGTTGCCGCTTGGTTTTGTCCCATCGTAAGTTGAAAACCCAAAGATGTTCAATTTACCATGATGTAAACCAGAAAAGACAAAGTGTCACATTCAAGAAGCTGCAACCAGTTACTTCTTGGCTTTTAATTGTTTAATAAATGACATAAACAGCAATTACGTTATCAAAGTTGTTGTCAATAATTTTCTGTTGATTGATCGATTGCTTAATTGACTATTTGTTTTGGCTCTACTTTGGAGGAAATGCAGACATAGACTCCTTACTGATGGCATTCAGTGTTCAGTTCAATACTCTATAGTCTATAACAACAATCACATCAAATATTTTAGCACTCCAAATTCAATGTTCTGTCCTTTTACAATCAATAATCACAAATGAATCCGTGAAGAGTAGGAATGAACAGTATATTGATGTGGATCACTGGATAAAGCTCTACACTTAAGGGTGCACAGACCCTTCCTGGTCTCTCAGCTGTGGATAAGGAAGACAGTCAGGCGGAACAGACAGTGCCTTCACAGGAGACGGCCTGTTTCCCCGCTGAGGACGCTGTTATCTCTGTGTCATGCCTCATCAGCCCCTGAGAGAGCTGTTACTGTACTCTACCTGCCATATGGCCGTCACAGCAGAACCCAGCCGGACATTCTTCCGCCCCACACGTTCTGCCAGACACTCTGAAAGCTGTTGGGTGCCTCCCTGTGGAGAGACAGATATTACAATTTAATGTGGGCTTAAAACCCATATATGCCCTCCTTCCCTGGAAAAGACAGGCTGCTTGAAGTTAAAGGGTCACTTCACCCAAATTACATAACAAGAAATCCCTAGTGGTGTCTAATCAGCCATGCCAGTAAAAGTTATGTTTGCCAAGATTTTTATGTATCTGCCTCTGAGACTTTTGCTGACACCCCCAATACAGCAAAACATTTTCACTCTGGTATGCAAGCAAGTAGAAATGACATTTAATGAAATGAACCACAGAACTAGCTAAACACAATTTTCAGACAAAACAATTTTCTTCCAAAGGTATAAAATACTTGTACTTTTTATTGTAAAAAAAGAAACATAATGAAAAAAGGACAACATAAAGGCTGAATGTAAGCACAAGTGCAAGTACAATAGAAGAAAATACACTAAAGAAAAGGAGCTATGTGTGTTGTGTTTGAGATGTGTGTTGTAACGCTGTTTGCCTTTACTTTTTCATGATGTATGATTGAGCAAGCCCATTATAGTTCACATTTGGTGCTGCTTTTACTGCTTTTTGTCATGGTAATTCCTTCAGGAAATAGCTGGAATACAATAATAAGCAAACTGCTGCAGGAGGAAAAAGTGGAGAAAAATTTGCTAATTTCTAAGGCCTCCTAGTTTGTCCCTTCATCTTGACAGCCTGTTTCTTTTTTTCTTTTTTCTTTTTTTAGCATTCAGTCCTTTTACACTCAACCACTGTGAGAGAGAGAGAACGTTCAAAAGCAGCAACACAGACGCAAAACAGTATGGAACCATAACTTTCATGCTGAGGGAGCACGCAGAAAATAGGAAAATCCAATACAAGACTACTGCTGAAACTGTTTAACATTACTGGTCAATGACGTTTCAAGGACAAAGTAAGGCGATGTGTTTGTTGGGACGTGGCTTGAACGAAATGTACGGTGCTGTGTTGAGAGGCTGGGTGCTCAGTTTTATATTGACGTAGAGCAGAAATCCAATGTGGTCCCCAGGTTTGAAAAAAAAAAAAGAAAAAGCACTCAAGTAAACAATTTGCAGTCTAGAGAAGGACATGAGCTGCATACCTTTATCTTGAACTCTTGAGCAGACCCCGCTGTGTTCTCCAGAAGTGGCAGCAGTCCTCCAGCTGCTGCAGCATACATGAGGAAGAACAGGAAGGACATCTGGGATGGCTCCATGCCAAAGACAGACCTGCTACACAGTCCGAGCTCCTCTCTTAGTTCTGATAGAAAGGGATGAACGAATACATGCTGTGCTGTAGCTCTCACACTTACAGTGATAATATGCATTCCCCTGCAATGACAGACAACATTACTCTGTGGATAACCTGACTACTTATCTAGCGCCATCGTTAGGTCAGATTTTTCAATTTATCCAATTCTTTAATTTATGACTAAATACTGCAAAACTAATGATATAAGATGGTGATCATGTTAAACATTACATCTGTTAACATTCTTACATTTACTTTAACTGCTAATGAGACTAATTTTGCACCATCATCATCATCATCATCATCATCACCGTCAGTATTATTATTATTATTATTATTATTATTATTGTAATGAACGTAACAGACCCAGCAGCTATGATGGCTGTAAATTCCTAAGCTCCATTCAGGAGGACAGCATTACAGGGGGGAGGTGTCTGACAAAAACTTTCACTGTTCTCCTTGATAATTTAACTCATCCTTTCAGATGGCATTTTAACCACAGAATATGGTTTGTAATGGACATACACATTCCACTAGACAAAGCCAAATGCCAAAATTCACAAGGGATGCCGGAGGAAGGGGACGGGAGGCAGAGACACTGCGTGAGGTGAATTTGAGTCAAAAATCATACTCCCTCTCGTTGTCATAACTTCCCCTTCAGAACTTGCCCGAGAATCATCACTTTTTTTTTCAGTTTCTTCAGAGTAATCCAGTGATTGTTGAAACAGTCTAATTAAACCATCTAATATGAAATGGAATTTTTTTTTTCCTTTATTCATTCTTTCATTAGATAAATTGAAAGAAAGTAGAAATTGGAAAATGACAAATCAAGTAGGGGGGACTTATAAGACAGAGGAGGTGATATTTAAATCTACTGTTAACCCTGACCAGCAGTCCAGCCATGTTGCTCAATGAACGAGTGCAGGGTCATACTGTCCAGTTCCACAGCATTGGGAGTCTTCGAAGGATCCTGGACAAACACTGTAGCGCACAATCTGTCAATCTGAGAGCAAAACACAATCACCACAACACACCCACACATGATGGTTTACCCACTGTGAACCAAAGCATCCCATTGATGCAAATACCAACAAAAGATGGATTGACAAATATGATTATGCTGGTGCATTTTCCCAGACATTTTCTACTTCCCCCTTCTACATGAAGCATTTATCATGGACATGAAATTTTGTGGTACCATGTTGAGTTATAAATGTACTCTTGTCCTATTAGTCTAAATGTGGAACAATGCATTATGAATGTGAAATATTATTTTACAACATCCATTTGGGGATTCTTGTTGATTCTGAGAATCATCAAGAATGGAAGGATAATGGAGGATAAAGCTAATCATGAAAATGGGCTGGTCTCTAAAGAAATTCTGTATATCTCCTCATATATACTCACTTAGGACTTTAGAAGGAACACATGTACACCTGCTCATTCATGCAAATACCCAATCAGTCAACTATGTGGCAGCAGCGCAGTATATACAATCATGCAGATACAGGTCAGGAGCTTCAGTTTATGTTCACATCAAACATCAGAATGTCTCTAGAGTTTTTACTCAGCATGGAGCAGAAGACAAAAAACATCCAGTGAGCAACAGCTCTGTGGACAGAAACAACTTGTTAATGCGAAAGGTCAGAGGACATGGTCAGACTGGTTGGAGCTGACAGAAAGGCTGCGGAAACTCATATATCCACTATTACAACTGTGGTGGGCAGAAAAGCTTCTCAGAATAAACAACACGTTGAACCTTTAGGTGGATTGACTACAACAGCAGAAGACCATGTCAGCCAAGAAAAGAAACCTGAGGCTGCAGCGGGCACAGACTGGACAGTTGAAGACTGGAAAAACGTAGCCTGGCCTGATGAATCTCGATCTCTAATGAAGCAGCAGATGGTCGGGTAAGAATTTGGCATCAGCAGCATGATTCCATGGACCCAGCCTGACTTGTGTCAATAGTCCACACTGGTGGTGGCACACTCTGAGCCCATTAACACCAGTCAATCATTGTTTGAATGTCACAGTCTATCTGAGTATTGTTGTTGACCATGTGCTTCCCTTTATGGCCACAATTTATCATCTTCTAATGGCTACTTCAAGCAGGATAATGCTCCATGCCACAAAACAAAAGCCGCCTCAAGCTGGTTTCTTGAGTTCAGTGAACTTCAGCGGCCTCCACAGTCTCCAGATCTGAATTCAGTAGAACACCTTTGGGATGTGATAGAACAGGCGATTGGCAGCATGAATGTGCAGCTGACAAATCTGCAGAAATGATGTGATGCAGTCATGTCAACATGAAGGATCATCTCAAAGGAAAGTTTCCAACATCTTGTGGAACCCATGACACGAAGAACTGAAGGTGTTTTGAGAGCAAGTATGTGTTCCTAATTAAGTGCTTGGTGAGTATAAATAGTATATCATCTTACTCTTAGTATACATGCAAAAGTCAACAAGAAATAAATGAAAACACTGCGCATCTCTGACTCAACATGGTCCTAAATACAGAAGACAGTTATGTTAGTCTCTTGCCTCACCTTCCACAGGAACTGGGTGAGGTCCATTAGCACCAGTGGGGATAGAGCAGGGATGCTGGTTCTGTAGGTGAGAACTCTGGCACCCGGCCCACCCAAGTGGTACACCTTCTTGCCAATATTGAATTGTGGGAAGGTCTCTAAGCCCAGCTCCTTTATAAGCTCCAAGATGTGGGTTTGGGTGCTAAAAGAGAAAGGAGGCAGTTTTTTCTTATAAAGCTTCATGATGTTATTGTTTACAGGGTTTCAGGTTTTGCTGTGGGGTTATTAAACTTGCAGCTGATAAATGCATTTTATTTTCAGATGATTGGAGTGGGCTTGAGAGTAGCACATTGCTTGAGTGAGTCCTTGAACAACTGGAATAAAAACGGCAACTCTAAGCACCTGGGAGCGCCCTCTATAAATCAAACTGTCGTCAAAGTGTTCTTGAACAATACACTTAACAAGCTCTCCATTTTGAACTATTCTGCTGTGTAACGGTTGAATATGTGAGAATTTGTGCCGCAAAGGACTCTAAATCCTGCTTGAATTTTCACATAAACTTGTTTGTTCAGGCACGACTTGAACTGAGTTACTGAACAATAATTTCTTCCAAACCTCTGAGAGACAGGGCAGTTTTGAGATGGCTGCTACCTGCAATCTAAGATGGTTTTCTTTAGAAAAAAAGCTTGGATTTACACGGAGGTGCTAATGGTCCATAAACTGTTGAAAACAGACACTTTACAGAAACTGAAGAAGCAAAGGACCTGAAAGAAAAATTGAGCTCAAACACTTATGAAGCTCTGAAAAGATACAAAAACACTGTGTTATTTTCTACATAGCTGACGCACTCTGTCGTGTTTATTGGATTATTTGTTTGGACCCCCATTAGCTGTTACCATTGCAAAAACTACTCTTCCAGGGCCCAACAGGAAAAAAGAAATACTCTCATCTTATAATGTAGCTCAAACTAAAGTGAAAATAATATATATGCATATATAATGCACATACACAAATAAATACATACACAGGAAGTAGACAAAATGAAACAAGCCTTAGTACTAGTTTGGAATATTTCGAGCAACACTGCAGCATAGCGTAGACAATGCAATCAATGCGTTCTCACAACCAGCCTACAAGCACAACATAGAACAATACACATCCCCACTCTGTTCTTTTCACAATAAATTATAAAATCCCTGTAAACCCAGTCATAATGGCCTTGAATCTATGAGTCATTAGAAATCTTTTCAGCTGTTCTTTAAGTAATCATATTCAAGGATTTCTCTTAAATGGGCAATTATAGGAACCTTAATTATTTGTGTGTTCTTAAAACACAAAATCCTAGTCTACAAGATAGTGTGTCAGTAAGGGATATCATATACCCGGCTTATCCCTAGCTGGAGCCAGTCATAACTTGTATCTGGCCAGGTGACAAACAGAGTGTGAGTTATAAAATGACAGTCAGGGAGGGTCAAGTTTTTCTCCAGGGTGAAGGGAATCCAGTAGAGTGCAGGCACGTGCTTCAGTGAACTTAAGTGTTATAGTGATTACAGTTTCTTGCTTGTTTAACTAGTAGGAGTAGAAAGTACAATATTTCCCTGTGAAATGTAGTGCAGCATAAAATGGAAAAACAATTACAACAAGTCACTAACATCACTTAACTAAACTGTAAGTTAAGGCAAAAGCTAGATAGTGGAAACAGTCTAATTCAGAAACTCTGAAGGTAAGAAAGTAAAGCGATTTAAACTAGATCATTAGAAATGGTACGGTCCAGTTTTGGTGTGAAATCATAGTACAATATTCTTTCAGGCATGAATATGAGAAATATATTGTAATATTTAAAATTACAGGTAATAAGGATATATAAATCTTTCAACCCCCCTGAACTGTTGTTTGTACCTCTTTTGGGAGGGTCCAAGCCTTAATCAGGGGGGTCAGACTCCCCCCACCCCCCCCCCCCCCCATCTTTCCAAACCAGGCGCAGTACAAACCACTGCGCCTGGCAAGTGAATTTGTTTGAATTATCATGTGGATTGAGCTCACATGTTAAACTGACGTCTAAAATTTTCTGCCTGTTCTGACATTACAAACCCTAATGATTTCCTCAAAGGTCTTTTGCTCGCTGAGCAGTGAATATTACTTTTGCTCATAGTTTCTGATCAACATTACCTTCCTACCCACTGTCCTCCAAAGTCCCAGCGATCAACACCATTGGCTGCTGGTATTGCAGTAGACACTGTGCGACCTCCCACCCGATCTGCATGGCAAACCAGACATGATTTAGTCAGAACGATACCTCTTTCCAGCAGCAACTGCTAAACTAAAAGAATCCAGCAGAAAATGACTCACTATTTCAAGTTATCAATTGCTTTCCAATCACGATGCAATTTTACAAACCTTTTCCTTCCAGTATAAGTATCTTCAACTTGGCATCCCTTTTTCTGAGCAAATGAGCTGCACTCAATCCAGATAGTCCGGCGCCAACAATAATAACGTCCCAAATTTCTGCAGTCATAGTCAAGCTCAAGTGACTAGGTTACTTTGTGCCAACTTATCATGTGCTGGTAAACACTGGCGTCAGAGAGAGAAAGAAATCCAGCTCGTATTCCCTTTTCTCCTCCGTATCAATTAGGTTATCTTGCAAAGTCCGGGCAGCTTTCATAACAGTGCACTTTGGAACTGTGAACAACTGAGCTTGTGACCTACTTGGCACAGAATCAGTTGTGTAAATTCCTGCAATAAGAGCCAGGAGCTTTTGATATTTTGAGCAGCAGAGGCATCATCAGAAGTTAAGTTTTGTGAATAAGTAATACTGTGTTGAAAAAAGACTGTAAAAGCTCAAAATGTTCATCTTAATTAAATGAAATTAAATAGTAATAGAGTAATAGAGTTGTTTTTTAACACGTAGTGTATTTGTAAAATTAATTTTATTTTTATGGAAGTGAGTGTCATGGTTTGCTATGGCAGACACCTTTTGTTAGTTTTGTTTGGACTTTTCGCACTTCCTGTTTTATTTTGTAATTGGTTTCTTTGTGTGTCTCAGTGTTTTTGCTTTTTGCTTGCTTGGTGATTGTCTGCCCCGCCCTAATGTGTTTCACCTGTGTGCAATCACCCTTGCCTCCTTTGTCTATATAGTCTTTGTGCTCCCCTTTGTCTTGGTCCGTTTGTCTCTGTTGTCTCGCTGTTGATTTCTGGGTTTCCTGTTCATGTCTGGTTGGTCGCAAAGCTGTTCATGTCTGGTTGTTCTCAGTCTGTTCATGTCTGCTTTGTCCTCGGTCTTTTCATGTTGCCTGTTCTTGTCTCCTGTTTTAAGTCCCTGTGTTTCCTTGTGCTTCACCAGTGTTGTGTGTAAGCTTTAAGTTAATAAACCTTTTTGCACCGTCTCCCATGTGTTGGCTGCATTTGGGTCCAGCCAAACCCTGACTAACCCTGACAGCTGTGACAGTGAGTTTGTAATTACATTACATTATTATTCTATTTAATAATTTCTCCAAGATCAAAGACAGATGCACTCAAGAACCCCACTATAAATCCAAATCTATTAACACAGTACTGTTTTTATGAATCAAATTTTTTTTTTGTACAATTAAAAGACTTTTATATTGAAAAATTCCAACTGGGACATTCAGTAATGATGAATTAATAGTAAATCAGTAGCAAAAGTATATCAAGCTATTGCCAGTATGGCACAAAAGAGTATATTTCAAATGATAGAAAATTAAGATATATATATATATATATATATATATATATATATATATATATATATATATATGAATGTCCCTGTCATTACTAATTGATGCACTTCTAGACCAAAGCCTTTCTTTTTATAAATGATATTTTGCAGATTCCCCTCCAAACTCCAAGACTGCAGGACTCCCTGAAGATTGGAGACACTAATCACTTTTTTAAAATATCCTTTTCACAATGGAATGGAAATGTACAACTGGACATTCGCTCAACAAGGGTGCACTGCCCACAGGAAAATGGACAAGCAGATTAAAGGAGGTGTATGAAATGGAAAAAATGACATACAAACAGAAAACAAATAGCACTCTTCATTAGAAATAATGTCATAGGCTGATGGAACAAACAAAATGGTACAATAAGGTCTATGTTAATGCTGTGTTATAATGCAACTCTTTATTTTTTACTTTATTTCATTACTTCTTGCTGTGCCTTTTTTTTTTGCTGCTGCATTTTGAAGGTAATTTGTTACAAAGAAGTTAAAAGAAATAAATAATCACTTGATTAAAAGAAAGAAAAAGAGTGAGTGGTCAATGCTGTAGAGTTATAGTTAAGTTAATATTACTGGCAGTGCAAAACATCTGCAGTGTGTTCAGCAGTTCAGTTCTATGAAGTATCTGGTTAGAAATGAAAGTGGTACTTGATGTGTCAAAACAAAACGTTTTCAGATGTGAAGTCAATAAAGTCAGGGGCACAAACTGCGCAGTCTGCGTCATGAAACAAGAACTACATTTTGATTTTTATTTGGTCATTTCATTTTCTCCTATACGCATTGACAAAAAAATTCCAGTTACTATCTGATAAATGTCTTTTAAAAGAGGATTGTGAAATATTATTATTACACAGTTACATAACAAGCATGCCAACAAGAGTTGGTGAAACAAGTAAGACTTATGTTACATTTTTTCAAGGACTCATGTATTAGTCCAAGCAGTGAAGCTCCCTGCTGTATTGGCTTGGTTTGCCTGTTTCTTGTGTCTTTGTTTGTTTTCTTTCTCCACAAAAAGCTGTTTTTCTAGCTCAAGAAACACGAATTTCAGAGAAGCCAAACTTGGCATGTAGGTGTGAATAGGGTCCAGCTACTTAGGCAAGGCCAAAAACTTGTTAGCAGGTGGTGAGCTCACTAACTCAGTAGCTAGTGATTAGCCTCTGATACAGTACTTCCTGGAATCACAAACAACATGCAAATGACTCTCGCAAACTGTGACTTTTACTCAGCGGTTTTTGAATGGAGTTCATCAGTTTCCAGTGTGAGTGTAACTCGGTTCTGGTGGGTGTTTTGTTTAGGATTTGGTTTCATGCCCAGATCAAACATATTCAGAAAACATTGAAAAACATTTTTCACATTTTAGTCTCATTCATTTGGAACAATGTTTCTGTCAACCTCATGAATCTAAGTGTTCAGTTTCCTTTTAGTTTTAGGTTGTTTTTTTTGTTTGTTTTTTGTTTTTTCTTTAATTAAGGGGAGAGAAAAATGTGCTTAATTGATTGTAGGTTTTTCTTTGGTGGGATGAAGTCGCCATTTAAGATTCACTGTTTCTTGGAAAGTTCGACATCTCTTTGTGTTTTTTCGTTTTTTTTCCTTTGTTGGAAAACCAACCAAAAACAGGTGTGACATGAAGGAAACAAAGGACAGACTGAGGTGTGTGTGTGTGTGTGTGTGTGTGTGTGTGTGTGTGTGCGTGCGTGTGTGTGTGTGCGTGCGTGTGTACATGTTTCAATGTTTATATGAGAGTTAATCAAATGTATCTGTGTTTTGTGATCGTGGGCAGACTGGTGTGTGGGGTACAGTGTGGCATGGTGGCATGTACGAGGAGAGAGCAAAAAGTTGAGTGATAATTAATGGTGTAACCTGAATATAATTGTAGAAAGAATATAATAATAGAACAATATAATAATGATAAAAAAATATGAATATATAATAATACTTTATATCATTTATATAATATCCTTTCAATGTAATGGTGATACATCTTACAACCCCGCCCCCCAGCAACATGAATGAGGGCCCCAGCGGGACATAGGCAAGCTGGACCAGCAAATATAGAATAATGAATGATGACTGCTGGTTAACAGACATTCATGGGGCCACGATGTAATAACTATTTCATACTTATAATAGAATATAGAAACAAATTCACAACTACATTATGAACTTGGCTTCAGTGTAGGTGACCACAAAGAGCAGGGGGCTGAACTGAGTGACCAGCTGTGTGTGTAGCTTGGTCACAGGAGGGGGTTATGTGTTGACTTGCGAAGCTCATCTTCCTGTGATCATGCAGTGGCACGCAGCGATTTTTACTGATAGGCAAGCAGAGCCGAAGAACCAGCTACAACCCCCCACTGTCCCCCCTCTAACTTATGTCTATTTTCTGAAGAATCTAATGTAATGTTGTTCTAACAGTTTGTTCAAATGTTTTTTTTGTGTGTGTGTGTGTGTGTGTGTGTGTGTGTGTATTAACAGCAAATACAAAGCAAACAAATAATGCTTTCCATGGTACCTTTTTTAAAGCAGTTTCTCAGAATGCCACACATTCACAAGTGAGTTTAGCTGGTGTTTCGATGGATCTGACTCCCATCTCTGATAACTCTACTTTATCAGCTTGTGGCTGTAAATAAAAATGTTTTTCAAAAACATCGCTCAAAGCTCGTAATATAAATGCGGTGACTACAAGAGAAAATTCATGTAAAGATTTAATGTGTTTGATATTTTTATAGCCTACGAGTGGAGATAAAGCTCTTTATCCTTCATAACTGATCCATTTTCTTCACACGTCAGCTGAAGGATTCCTCACTCCTTCACATTTATAAAGGCTCCTTCCCTGTCGATGTGGCACAGAGATAAGCTTTGTAGTTTTTTTCTTTTTTTTTTTTATTAGCTCATACATCCTGGTAATGTATACAAACCTTGCTGGCTTGTGTTTTTGGCTGAACAACCAGTTTCTTGTCACTTGAGACTTCTTGTGCTCTCTTTTTCTTCCTTATTATTTGAAACCACTGGCATCTGATAAATGAGAGGTGGTTTTTGGTGTATTATGTGTGCAATAATAGGAGGGAGTGTACAGTAGCGGTGTATGTCTTTATGCAAGTGACAGATGATTTTGTCTTCATTTCAAGTTCATTTTTTGGCCTTATTTCTTGTGTTGACTTTTATGTCAAAGTCTTTTGGGCTCAAGGAGACACTAATAAAGACATAATCAAAATAAACGAAAAATAAAGTGACCAATGGGATGTATGTGAACAGACAAACAACATAATAAAGATATACATGAGTAGATATGATTGACAATAGACAAAGCAGTATTCAGTACACTTGAGCTCCCAACAAATTAGCACCCTGAGTTTCCAACCCTCATCATCTGAAACCCCATCTAATTATATGTTAGCTCCTCCAGTTTCACTTGTTTAACAAGAGATTGCTTTGCATTGTTATTCAGCCGGCAGGGCACTAATCTCCTGAAACACTCTAGTCACTGGTTTCATGTAAATTAATTGTAGTTTTATTTCACATTTTGGTTTTTTTTTTTGTTTGTTTGCTTGTTTGTGGTGGTGGTTAAAATCAAGAGTGCAAATATTTGGTAAAGTTTGGGGGTGTTAAAAGCAATACCGAGGAAATGTCCTTGCAAACAGGTAAAACAGGTTGAGCGGCCATCCAACCAGACGGCTTTATGGTAATGAGGAGTAAGTAAAGGAGGAGTGAGAGCACCAGGCAGCACATTACTGCTTGATCCTCTGTATTCCACTGCCAGGTGTTTGGATGAAAGTATCTGCATTCAGGTAAGATCCATATAACCTCCCTTAATAGCTTAAAAAATGGGACTTGTTTCTTTTTTTGTGCTTTTTTAAATTCTCCTGAAACTGTCTTGTTGAAACTGAGCGGCAACCTCCGAGGCTGAAAAATGAAGCCAACACGGAAGTACCAAAAACTGCACTTCTTCATCTGGCCGCTTAAAGCTGGCTCCAAAAGCGAGTCAATCTCCATAGGCTCCAATGTTAAAATACCCAACTTTACAGCAGAAATAAACATAATGACTGCCGGTACAAAAAAAAATTTCTTTTTCATGTCAACTTTGCAGAGGGGTGGATGTTTATATAACTCATCTGTTTATATTTTATTAAGGCTTAAAGTTATGGAGAATTGAGGGCATGCCGCTTTGAGTGACAGGCTGGTGAATATAGTCCTGTCACAAGTCGGCAAATCTTGGTATATGTTCATTATGTATGTTAATATCAAAGATAGAAGAATGTCATAAAAACGTCACAGTATAGTAAGGCATAAAAACGTCATAGTACAGTAAAGCATAAAATGTCATAAAAATGTCATAGTATAGTAAGGAATAAAAACGTCATAGTATAGTAAGGAATAAAAACATCATAGTATAGTAAGGCATGAAATGTCATAAAAACGTCATAGTATAGTAAGGCATAAAAAAGTCACAGTTTAGTAAGGCATAAAAACGTGATAGTATAGTAAGGCACAGAGAAATCATAGTATAGTAAGACATAAAAAGTCATATTATAGTAAGGCATAAATTGTAATAAAACCGTCACAGTATAGTAAGGCATAAAACGTCATAGTACAGTATGGCATTAAAGCGTCATAGTATAGTTAGGCATAAACTGACTTAAAAACTTCACAGTTAAGCATAAAATGTCATAGAAAAATCATAGTATACTAAGGCATAAAAAGTCATAAAAATGTCACAGTATAATATGGCATAAAAATGTAAAAAAAAAACGTCACAGTATAGTCAGGCATATGTGCATGTCTTTGGAATGCAGGACAATATAAAAACTCAAAGAAGAAAGACAACATGCCTGGGAACAAGCTCCTCATTAAGAGGCAGCAGGTCTAACCATTACACCATGATCCCACCTCATCACAAATTAGAGCATAGAAACACATGAAAATGTCAAAAAACCTCATAGTATAAAAAAGGCATGAAATTTCATAAAAACATCACAGTATGATAAGGCATAAAATATCATTAAAACGTCACAGTATGGTAAAGAATAATAAACAGCATAGTATAGTAAGACACGTCACACTAAAATGAGGCATAAAAACGTCATAGGACAGTATGGCATAAAACATCATAAAAATGACACAGTATAGAAAGACTTAAAAATATCATAGTATACTAAGACATAAAAATGTCATAAAAATCATAGTAAACATTAAAATGTAGTCAAGCATATGTGTATGTCTTTGGAATAGGTAGGTCTAACCATTACACCATGATCCCACCTCATTGTAAATTGGAAGCATAGAAACACATGAAAATGTCAAAAACCATCATAGTATAGAAAGGCATGAAATGTCATAAAAACATCAAAATATGATAAGGCACGACAACATCAAAAAAAAGTCACAGTATAGTAAGGCATATGTGGATTTAGTATAATAAGGCATAAAAATACCAAAAAACGTCATAGTAAAGTATGGCATAAATCGTCAAAAATTCGACATAGTATATTAATGAATGAAAGGTCATAAAAACGTCATAGTATGGCAAGGCATGAGACGAAATAATATAATCAGTCATGAACATGCCAAAGAACATCATAGTATAGTATGGCAGAAAAATGCCAAAAACATCATAATATAGTATGGCATAAAACGTCAAAATTACATCATAATATATTAAGGCATAAAAGTTCATAAAAACTTAATAGTATGGTCAGACATCAAACAAGATAATACAGTAACGCATAAAAATGCCAGAAAAACATCTAAGGAAACCAGGGCATAAAAATGCGAAAAACGTCATAGTATAGTATGGCATAAAACGTCAAAAAAACATCATAGTATATTAAGGCATAAAAGGTCATATAAATGTCATAGCGTAGAGTAGCATGAGACAAAATAATATAATAAGGCTTAAAATGCCAAAAAACATCAAAGTATAGTATGGCAGAAAAATGCCAGAAAACGTCATAGTATAGTATGGCATAAAACGTCAAAAACACATCATAGTATATTAAGGCATAAAAGGTCATATAAATGTCATAGCATAGAGAGGCATGAGACAAAATAATATAATAAGGCTTGAAATGCCAGAAAACATCAAAGTATAGTATGACAGAAAAATGCCAGAAAACGTCATAGTATATTAATCAATAAAAGGTCATAAAAACGTTATAGTATGGTAATGCATGTGACAAAATAATATAATAAGGCTTAAAATGCCAAAAAAGTCAAAGTATAGTATGGCATAAAACGTCAAAAATATATCATAGTATATTAAGGTATAAAAGGTCAGAAAAACGTCATAGTATGGTAATGCATGAGACAAAATAATATAATAAGGCTTGAAATGCCAGAAAACATCAAAGTATAGTATGGCAGAAAAATGCCAGAAAACGTCATAGTATAGTATGGCATAAAACGTCAAAAAAACATCATAGTATATTAAGGCATAAAAGGTCATAAAAACGTTATAGTATGGTAATGCATGTGACAAAATAATATATTAAGGCTTAAAATGCCAAAAAAACATCAAAGTATAGTATGGCAGAAAAATGCCAGAAAACGTCAAAAATATATCATAGTATATTAAGGTATAAAAGGTCATAAAAACTTCGTAGTATGTTAATGCATGTGACAAAATAATATAATAAAGCTTAAAATGCCAAAAAAGTCAAAGTATAGTATGGCAGAAAAATGCCAAAAAACGTCATAGTATAGTATGGCATAAAACGTCAAAAATACATCATAGTATATTAATTAATAAAAGGTCATAAAAACGTTACAGTATGGTAATGCATGTGACAAAATAATATAATAAGGCTTAAAATGCCAAAAAACATCAAAGTATAGTATGGCAGAAAAATGCCAGAAAACGTCATAGTATAGTATGGCATAAAACGTCAAAAATACATCATAGTATATTAATCAATAAAAAGTCATAAAAACGTTATAGTATGGTAATGCATGTGACAAAATAATATAATAAGGCTTAAAATGCCAAAAAAGTCAAAGTATAGTATTGCAGAAAAATGCCAAAAAACGTCATAGTATAGTATGGCATAAAACGTCAAAAAAACATCATAGTATATTAAGGCATAAAAGGTCATATAAATGTCATAGCATAGAGAGGCATGAGACAAAATAATATAATAAGGCTTAAAATGCCAAAAAAACATCAAAGTATAATTTGGCAGAAAAATGCCAGAAAACGTCATTGTATAGTATGGCATAAAACGTCAAAAATACATCATAGTATATTAAGGCATAAAAGGTCATATAAATGTCATAGCATAGAGAGGTATGAGACAAAATAATATAATAAGGTTTGAAATGCCAAAAAACATCAAAGTATAGTATCGCAGAAAAATGCCAGAAAACGTCATAGTATAGAATGGCATAAAACGTCAAAAATACATCATAGTATATTAATCAATAAAAGGTCAGAAAAACGTCATAGTATGGTAATGCATGTGAGAAAATAATATAATAAGGCTTGAAATGCCAGAAAACATCAAAGTATAGTATGGCAGAAAAATGCCAGAAAACGTCATAGTATAGTATGGCATAAAACGTCAAAAATACATCATAGTATATTAAGGCATAAAAGGTCATATAAATGTCATAGCATAGAGAGGCATGAGACAAAATAATATACTACTTGAAATGCCAGAAAACATCAAAGTATAGTATGGCATAAAACTTCAAAAAAACACTATGACGTTTTTATGACCATTTATGCCTTAATATACTATGATGTATTTTTGACATTTTATGCCATACTATACTATGACGTTTTTAGGCATTTTTATAACATACTATCCTATGACGTTTTTTGGCATTTTTATGCCTTATTATACTATGCCGTTTCATTCCTTACCATACTATGACGTTTTTATGACCATTTATGCCTTAATATACTATGATGTATTTTTGACATTTTATGCCAGACTATACTATGACGTTTTTTGGCATTGTTATGCCTTATTATACTATGTCATTTCATTCCTTACCATATTAATACGTTTTTATAATTATTTATGGCTCGATATACTATCATATAGCGGAGTCGTGTGGCATAGTGGTCTAAGTAGGCGCCCCATGTGTAGAGGCTACAATCCTCTCTGCAGTCGCCCCCTGTTCGAATCCCGCATCGGACGGCCTTTCGCTGCAATCCCTCTCTTTCTGCCTCCACGTTTCCTGTCTCTCTCCCCTATACTGTCCAATAAGGGCATAATAATACTTTAAAAAA